>NC_071268.1:7530993-7720993 GCF_023375685.1 Ictalurus furcatus | reverse complement strand
CACACACACACACACACACTCTGCCGTCTTCATGATGTAAAAAAATATGATTCATCAGACTAGGCCTGTCACCAGTTCACTGGATGTCCTTCCTTGGACCACTTTTAGGTACATACTCACCACTGCATACCGGGAACCCCCCACCTGTTCTTTTGTAGATGCCCTGACCCAGTCGTCTAGCCATCATAATTTGGCCCTTGTCAAAGTTGTTCAGATATTTACACTTACCCATTTTTCCTGTTTCCAAAACATCAACTTCAAGAACTGAATGTTTCTTTGCTGCCCAATATATCCCACCCATGGACAGGTGCCATAGTAACGAGATAATCAATGTTATTCAATTCACCTCTCAGTGGTTTTAATGTTAGGGCTGATTGGTGTAGACTTTGGTGATATTTTAGCAACTAATCTAGTGACATTAGCAACACTAGATAGCATGCCAAGAGCCAAAACATACCTGTCTGTCTGCTTTCCAAGTAGAACTGTAAAATGGTTAGCGATTTCATGCACAGCAACGTTAATCACACTGCCGTTAAACTTTCCGCTGTCATCGTGATTATTGTCATGAACCGTGTAGAAAATCTAGAAATATGGTATGCAAAACAGACTTTCGAAAGCTTTGAAGGCTATGTGAGAGGTTTTTTAAAAACAATGTCAAGCACTAACCATAATATTCACTGTATGCTGAGCTGCGGCAGATGGAGATCACCTTCAGCCTCAGACTCATCCCCCTAACTGCAAGACGGAGCTCTTCAGATGTTCCTTTGTGCCGACAGCCATCAGACTGACCAACACCTAACCACCCCCCACCCTTGACCTTACTTTACTGCACTACATATATGTTGCTACATGGGTACCATATTGTACTATTTATACTGCTTACACATCACTGTTTCATAGTTATTGTTATATGTCTACACTGATTATACCGTGCAGCTGCAATATGTATATAGTATATAGTATTGTGTACACTGTACATATGCGATATGTCCATGGGCTATGTGTATAGTGGGACAGTACATTGTTGTTGGTTGTATATACTGCTCATATGTGTGTGTGTGTATATATATATATATATACAGTGAGGGAAAAAAGTATTTGATCCCCTGCTGATTTTGTATGTTTACCCACTGACAAAGAAATGATCAGTCTATAACTTTAATGGTAGATTTATTTGAACAGTGAGAGACAGAATAACAACAAAAAAATCCAGAAAAACGCACATCAAAAATGTTATAAATTGATTTGCATTTTAATGAGGGAAATAAGTATTTGACCCCTCTGCAAAACATGACTTAGTACTTGGTTTAAAAACCCTTGTTGGCAATCACAGAGGTCAGACGTTTCTTGTAGTTGGCCACCAGGTTTGCACACATCTCAGGAGGGATTTTGTCCCACTCCTCTTTGCAGATCTTCTCCAAATCATTAAGGTTTCGAGGCTGACGTTTGGCAACTCGAGCCTTCAGCTCTCTCCACAGATTTTCTATGGGATTAAGGTCTGGAGACTGCCTAGGTCACTCCAGGACCTTAATGTGCTTCTTCTTGAGCCACTCCTTTGTTGCCTTGGCCATGTGTTTTGGGTCGTTGTCATGCTGGAATATCCATCCACGACCCATTTTCAATGCCCTGTCTGAGGGAAGGAGGTTTTCACCCAAGATTTGACGGTACATGGCCCCGTCCATCGTCCCTTTGATGCGGTGAAGTTGTCCTGTCCCCTTAGCAGAAAAAAAACCCCAAAGCATAATGTTTCCACCTCCATGTTTGACGGTGGTGATGGTGTTCCAGGGGTCATAGGCAGCATTCCTCCTCCTCCAAACACGGCGAGTTGAGTTGATGCCAAAGAGCTCCATTTTGGTCTCATCTGACCTCAACGCTTTCACCCAGTTGTCCTCAGAATCATTCAGATGTTCATTGGCAAACTTCAGACGGGCATGTATATGTGTTTTCTTGAGCAGCGGACCTTGCGCGCGCTGCAGGATTTCAGTCCTTCACGGCGTAGTGTGTTACCAATTGTTTTCTTGGTGACTATGGTCCCAGCTGCCTTGAGATCATTGACAAGATCCTCCCGTGTAGTTCTGGGCTGATTCCTCACTGTTCTCATGATCAATGCAACTCCACGAGGTGAGATCTTGCATGGAGCCCCAGGCCGAGGGAGATTGACAGTTCTTTTGTGCTTCTTCCATTTGCGAATAATCGCACCAACTGTTGTCCCCTTCTCACCAGTATGCTTGGCAATGGTCTTGTAGCCCATTCCAGATTTGTGTAGGTCTACAGTCTTGTCCCTGACATCCTTGGAGAGCTCTTTGGTCTTGGCCATGGTGGAGAGTTTGGAATATGACTGATTGATTGCTTCTGTGGACAGGTGTCTTTTATACAGGTAACAAACTGATATTAGGAGCACTCCTTTTAAGAGTGTGCTCCTAATCTCAGCTCGTTACCTGTATAAAAGACACCTGGGAGCCAGAAATCTTTCTGATTGAGAGGGGGTCAAATACTTTTTTCCCTCATTAAAATGCAAATTAATTTATAAAATTTTTGACATGCGTTTTTCTGGATTTTTTTGTTGTTATTCTGTCTCTCACTGTTCAAATACAACTACCATTAAAATTATAGACTGATCATTTCTTTGTCAGTGGGCAAACGTACAAAATCAGCAGGGGATCAAATACTTTTTTCCCTCACTGTATATATATATATATATATATATATATATATATATATATATATATATACATATATAGTTTGCACTTATGTCTATACACATTTATACTTCTTGTATATACTCTTTATATAACCCTGTATTGTTCTCCTTAATATCTCTTTTTTCTTCACCGGTCTTGCTGCTGCTGTGACACCCTAATTTTTCCATCTGGGGATTAATAAAGTGTTATCTTATCTTATCTTATCTTCTCTTAATAGGAAAATGTTTGTCTTAGTGCTCAATAATGATCTACAATAGTACTCAGGTCTGTATGTATACGATTTGAGACACGAAACTAGATTATTTAGTGAGTAGCAGAAACTTTCACATGACGTTCTATTCCCCCCACTATTTATGTTGGTACTGCATCATGCACATGCTTAGAGTTTATTTCCAATGACGTGCAAAAGAGACACCCCACCGACAGAAGAATATGTGCGGCAGCCATCTTGCGTGTATATATATATATATATATGTAGCTAAAACCAAGCCTTAAAAGTGGAGCGGCTTGTGACCTCAGATAGGAATGATTTATTATCTTTATTTACATTGCAAAATATTCACACTCAAATATCTCCAAACATATCATTGAGCTCCATCATATTCCACACACTTACATTATTTTTTATTATTATTTTTTTATTTTTTTCCTTTCCCTCCATGTTTGTTTTTCTTGCTTGCTCTCTGACCTGTGACCTGATTGGTAGAACATTGTCTTTGTGTATTTTCAAAAACACAAAATACTGAATTTTATTGTCCAAAATTTTTCAGTTGCAATATTTTGTTGTTTAATTTTACCCATCCCTCTGTTTGTGTGTGTGTGTGTGTGTGTGTGTGTGTGTGTGTGTGTGTATTAGACAAAACCAGAAATGAAACCAGCTGATAGTCTGTAAGAGATCAGGGGGTCCCAAGAGTGCAATGTGAGAGAAAAGTGGTCATGTTATGATAGTCTCCGCCATTCCCAAATGAAATGCTGCCACAGACATGGATCACACACACACGCACCCACACACACACACACATACACAATGCAGTGTTTGTCATTGTACCGTGTCTGTGGTGAAGCTAAAGTGTGAAGCATTATATTTCTCACTTTTAATGAGTTGCTCAGTGATCATGCTGTTATTAAACATGTGATCACTAATGACTTACAACAACTCTCCTCTCTCTCTTCCTCCATCTGCATTTTGTCATGTTGTCATTGGCTCTCTCTCTCTCTCTCTCTCTCTCTCACACACACACACACACACACACATACTGTACTCACACACTCACACACCTCTGTTCCAGACTCCTCTCTGGTCTCTCCCTGCTTCCTTGTTCGTTGATCAATAATAATAATAAGCAGAAAGGATGAAGGCTTAATCATAATCAATAAGCACTGCATGCGGCTCGGACAGATGAGATGAGGACAAATCATCTGTCCCGACAGCTGGCCTGAGTTACACCCAGGCTCCATCTTAAACCTCTCGACTCAAACTCATGCACTAATTAACGTACAACCTATACTCACAGCTCCAAAAACCAGTACTTACCCTAACACACACACACACACTCACACACATGTTTATTTTTTAATGACTCAGTCTGCATAAAGTTACGACCAATTTAACTTACATCCAAAAGTAATTTGTCTGTTAGTGCAGCTTTGCTTGCTTAAAGCAGAATCTATGGACTATGTGATTAATTTTAATTGTGTATGATGAATTAAATTGTACTATTTAAAAAAGAACTGTCACAGTTTTAACCCTTTACTGCAAACATCATGATTCACCCATACAAAATTGCATTTTTAAACTGAATTTTTTAAAGTAATATTTTTGTTGACATACAAAAACACCATACAACTATGGAAATAGGCCTATTGAACATTTAGGTTTTTTTTTTTTTGTCACTGCTGAAGTAAAAGTACACATGGCATTTAGAATATTTAACTTCTTGCAACCTTTTTTTCCCCCCACTTTTCTTTTGTTTAATAGAATTTCCAAATGAATCCCTCTCTTCTATTGAAATATGAGAGCGTTACCTTTTAATTTGAGATATTTTTCCATTATCGGTCCACTCCTTAATATGGTCTAACTCATCCTCACATAACAAACGGTCCATTTTCTGAACAGAGGAAATGTAAACCATTATTACGAAAGCTGTGTAAAGTAAAAGTGGAATAAATATCATATCACCTTCATGCAAATAGATTGAAGATTTTGCTTTGGTCTTCACTTTCACCAAACTGTCTTAAGTGGATCCACATATACTGTAGTTTACTAAACAAAATATTAGACATTTATTTATTTATTTTTTTAAACCGTAGATTTAAATGCCAACGATGTAGTACAAAATAAGCAGATTATTGATAGATAAAAAAATTTGCACACACTAATTTTGAACACACTGCATAATGTGTGGAAAAGAGGAGGACTGTGGGAGATTTAAATGTCAAACGTCTTCATCCAAACACATACTTAGCACAACTAAAGCCCATCTACTATAAAAAGAACACTATTTAAAGGCTTTTCTCTTAAATGCAAAAAGAGGTGGGGAACAATCTAGAAAAATGGTAGGTTATTTCTAGAAAATATGACAATAAGATGCAGTAAAGAGCTGAGGAAAATGCCATTGTTTAAAAAGTCATGTTTTTCAGTAACAGATTTCACAATTTAATCTTCCACCGAAATGCATGTGTACATGGCCTATAATTATCTTACAATAACACCTGAATAAAATTGATACCTTGTATAAATTGCTCTTACCTCTTCCATTATCAGGCTCATATTTAGACGAATAGCATGAACATGAGCATAATGAACATGACTAATTAAATTACATTACATGACTAGCATAATTTCATTACTGATTATTTATTTATAAAAGGTATACATACCGTATATAAGTAGGGCCAGAGCAGTTATGTCTTATAAGTAACATAATTACTTATACTAAACATACTGCTTTGATTTCTAACATAATGATTAATTTAACTAAGCTTTACACTGTTTACTTTCCTTTGTTAGGTTCCAAAATAAAGCTTAATAAATTCAATCATTTTAAACCGATCCTTACTCGATGGCTCTATTCTGTCATCCAACCAAATTCTAAACTAAAATTTGTCTCTGGTTTTTGGTGCCTAATGTTTTTTTTGGTTTTTTTTTCTTTTGCCTCAGTTTTCCTCAATTTTAAGCTGGTCAGGTTTTAGAGCACAACACAGCACAAAGTCTGCCCTCCTCACTGTATGATATAACTTACTCTTAACTGCTGATTCTGTAAAGCATGCTGTTTCAATTCTATCAGACCTTCATGCAGCCTTTGACACAGTCACCCAAACTATTCTTCTGAACCCTCTCAAGAGTTGTGTGCCCATCCAGGCGACTGCTCTAAAATGGTTTGTTCACTTTTCGTTTAGAATTGTGGTAGAATAATCTCTTCCTCATGAGCTATTAACCTGTGGGGTACCTCAGGGCTCCATTCTGGGCCATATTTTATTGTGTACATTCTTGGGTCAAAAGTGCAGCATTGGCTCCCAGCAGAAACGTGTTCACCCTATCGCCAGCAGACCACGAGTTTGAATCCAGATGATTTCACAGTCTATTGTGGCTGGAAGACTTCCCTGCTTGTTACTCTCTCCCATGTCAATCAGAGCGATAGTAACCAATCGTGAGCCTCTGTGAGCTCAAGAAGAGGGTAGATAGTGCTTTCTTCTAAGTGCTCAGTAAGATAGCATGAGCAGCAATTTGAAAAGATGTGCCTTGGAGGAAACATGCATTAGCGTTCACCCTCCCAGGTTGGCAGCTGTCTTAAGATAGCGGAGAGATAGTTTATGGATGGGGAAAATGTGGGTAAATTGGGCAGTATTTGGACCAAATGGTAGTGCAGTGGGTAGCCAGACACCACAGCTCGCAGCTCCAGCATCCCTGGTTCAATCCTGAGCTGAGGTCAGTAGGTGGACTGTCTATTCCAAATTGCTCTGGGGTACGAATAAGTGTGTGAATTTGTGTGTTCTGAGATGGTGTATTGCCTGCCTCACACCCAATGTTCCCAGGATATGCTCCAGATCCACTGTGAGCCTGACCAGAATAAAGCCCTTAGTTAATAATGAAATAAATAAATGAATGAAGTGCAACAGTTTTACCATTGTTTTTACCATTAATGTTTTACCAAGTTGTTGAAAATGTCTCTGAAACCCTCTTTTTATATTTGTTCTATTTTTACTGGATATTAAATGCTGGATGTCTAAATATGTCCTCCAGTTAAATTATGGCTTGTTTTTTCCCCATCTAAAAACAAGCCATAATTTTTCAACATCGTCATTGAACATCGTCACACCAGCAGCTAATATGAAATACAGCGGTGAAGCACATGGCCTGTAGCAAAAAAGAGAGATGATGTCAATATAAAACTGAATCGAAGATTTCTGATCCACATGGCGATTACACTAAGCTACATACAGCCAAAATAATTCAACAAAGACTTAAATCCCATTTGAAATTTAGGGTGGATTTTGAAATTGCAAGTCCATCAGAGGGATCCTTGTAACCTTGGGGAATTAAGGAACGTGCCGAAATTGAACCCAATCCTGGATAAAGCTAATTGCGTCTTACCATAAACATCTCAAAGCTGTAATTGCCAAAAACAGCTTTGCAACAAAGTACTAATGTTGTAATGTTGTATGAAAAATATTTTTCTTCATGCTTGTGACTGCAGGGTGTCCCAAAAGCCTCCATACAGAGGGGAAATTAACACACAGAAGAGCGTATTGAAATCATTCTCATGGCTGGATCAGGAAGCTGTCGTAAGGTTGCGATGGACTTTAACAAGAAACATGGCAAACACATCACGCACGACACTGCTGCCAAACTTATTAACAAATTCAAAAAGACTGGAAGCGTTGCAGACCAAACGAGATGTCCACTAACATTAGCATGTTAATAGCATATTATAGCACTAGCATATTAAATAACAAATAATAAAAGTGTCTGAATATGTATTTCCCCTCACTGCATGTCTCTGACCTCCTTGGCCCCTTCTAATTTTGAACAGGATGATTGGTGTAAATGGTTATTATATTGTCTTCTGGGTAAATTGTAAATATCTTATTTAGCTTCTGAAGGGCAGTACTGAATGACACAAAGCAAGCTCTTTAACCCTTTTTACCAGTACACTGGTAAAAAGAGTTATTAAACAAAATAATAACAGTTTACACCAATTATACTGTTCATCCTTTTCTTAATGTATCGTGTTGCCTTCTTGCGAATCAGTGAATGTTTGCACTTTTTGTAATAGTCGTGTACGAGTCCCTCAGTTGTCCTCAGTGTGAAAAGATGGATCTCAAAATCATATAACCACTGGGGTTAAATGTTCATCCATCCATCCATCCTCTATACCGCTTATCCTTTTCAGGGTCACGGGGAACCTGGAGCCTATCCCAGGAAGCATCGGGCACAAGGCGGGGCACACCCTGGACAGGGTGCCAATCCATCGCAGGGCACACAATCACATACACACTCACACACTCATTCATACACTACGGACACTTTGGACATGCCAATCAGCCTACCATGCATGTCTTTGGACTGGGGGAGGAAACCCCCGCAGCATGGGGAGAACATGCAAACTCCACATACACAGGGCCACAGTGGGAATCAAACCCCCGACCCTGGAGGTGTGAGGCGTACATGCTAACCACCATGCACCCCAGGGTTAAATATGCACAAGACAATCGCAAAACTTAAACATAAACACAGTGGCTGATCATCCAGGTAACAACACGCAGTATTAAGAATCAAGGGTATGTAAACTTTTGAACTAGTTCATTTGTGTAAATTCAGTTATCATTGGACTATACATAAACATCTGTTATGTGAAATAGCTTATTCAGAGCAATACTAAATAAAAATAATATGCATTTTTTATGACCCCTCTTATTTAAAAAAATAAATAAATAAATATTTTATAAACAATTCATGACTATAATGGATTTGAACCTTCATGATCATCATCAACCTCGGAAGTGTGTGTGGTCCTGGTTCAAGTGTAGTACCATTCCACAGTTCTCCCTTTCCATTCATAGACATTGTGCTACAGTCATCAATGGTACACCTACAAAGTGACCTGGATAACAAGATAAAATGTAGACATTCCTATAAGCAACCATTTCTTTCACTCACCTTCTACTAATTATCATAAGATTAGTGTAATTGCAGCTGTAGTCTTTATTCTACAGCGTAGATGAATTCCTGTGTGTAACAAGATAACACAGTCTTAACATGCACCATCAGTTGTAAGCTTCACCATTACAGGGCTGCCTCGACAGCAGACAGACAGCTCGCATTGAATCTTCTAATGAGTTTTGCTTAATTACTTCCTCATTAGTTAATTTACTCTCCAACTGCTTTGTATATCTGACACCACGCTGTATACATGTACACCATGTCTGTATGCAGATCATTATTGTCACACTTCCTGTCATGTTTGTTTGTTTGTGGGGCCAGGGTCATTGACGGTAGTTGTCTTGGTGATGATATGGGTTGCAGTCAGGAAGCGAGAACACACACACACACACACACACACACACTGCCGGTCGAACTCCGCTCAAATGCTGCATTGGCATTACAAGCTGAGCTACTGCCAAAGCAATAATAAGAACTGTCAGAGCCATACAAATGAACAGGTGACAGAGGGAGACGCCGATATGAACGATAGAGTCTGAGAAGGGCTAAACACACACACATATGGTACGGACTTAAATTCAAATATACACACATAGGTATTCTTACACTTATACACATGCACATACATAAACACAAGCATTTGCATATTCATACACACTCACATATGTCCGATACATGCACATACACGCTTAAGGTTATTTCCAGAATTATTGGCACCCTTAATAAAAAGCATATTTTCCAAACACACACAGACACACACTCAGTCTGGGAAAGCGACAGCGACAGATGTGTCCACAGAATGGTAACATATGGTTGGCACACTACTGCAGGCATAAACACACAGACACAGCAAAATTCGGCTTTCTCTGTCGGTCCCCTCAAAATGCACCCAGATGATCGACACACTCCTGGAACTCAGTGCTAATTACAGCCACACACATGCACACAGCCACACACACACACACACACACACATTCCATCCTCATGTTATCACCTCAGGTGGCATTGTTTTCATCCTACAGTTTTTCCCCTACATGTTTTACCAGCGAGTGTGGAAATTGAATGGGGATGTGTTTCAAATACAAGTCATTCGTTTTCCTCTAGCGAGCCACAGATGCACGGAGGCATGACGAGCTGGAATTTACTGCTGTCACTCAGGCCGTTCTGAACTCCAATCATTTCTCCAGGAACCATACACTAGATCTGGATCTCCCGTTAGACCTCGAGACATTTACAATCAGGACCGTACACCAAGGTTAAGTTCACACTCTTGGCTGCAGCTTAGTGTTTAAAACAGATTAGCTTTTTTTTTGTTTTGTTTTGTTTTGTTTTTTGTTTGTTTGTTTTTTTTTAACCTGCCTGAAATACTGAGACTAAAGTACTCACATGCAGGGGTCATTTCCATATTGATTCTCTCTTCTGTTTTAGTTCGGTGTCACAAACAATTCTCTTAAAATTCCTTAGGAGAAGTAGAATGAGACAAAAAAAAGAGACATGATTTTTTTGGTGTGTGTGATTAAAGGAGGCAAAACAGAGACGATGGTAGCATCGACAGGATTCGAACACAATCTCGAAATCACAATACTTTACCAGTGCACAACATGGGAAGTTGTAAATTGAAGTTATTTTTCAAGAGCTGTGCAGTAAAATCAAAATGACATATTGACGAATAGATTTGAAAACAATTTCTAAATACAAAAAAGCATTAAAAAAGGAATGGAGACAATAAATAAGTACGATTTAGAATACTCACATTAGAACACTTTGTATAGCTAAAATAAAAGCTGGAATACAGAATACCTGGCATCTTGTGCACTTCTCTTTAAGTATACTTAAAATAGCAGCACATAAAATTGCATTAGTGTAGTTTTCTTTTTAAAATATACTTAGAAATAATAGAGGGAATGGTGGCTTAGTGGTTACCACACTTGCCTCCCACCTCTGGGGTTGGGGATTTGAATCTCGTCTCTGCCCTTGTGTGCGGAGCTTGCATGTTGTCCCTGTGCTTCAGGGGTTTCCTCCGGGTACTCCAGTTTCCTTCCCTAGTCCAAAGATATGGGTTGTAGGCTGATTGGCATTTCCAAATTGTCCGTTGTGTGTGAATGTGTGTGCGATTAGGGTCTGTGATGGGTTGGCACCCTGTCCAGGGTGTCCCCCTGAGTTCCCTGGTATAGGCTCCGGGCTCCCCATGACTCTGTGTTGAATAAGTGGTACAGAAAATTGATGGGTGGGTGGATGGATAATAGTATACAGTGCTGTGAAAAAGTTTTTGGCCCCCTCCTGATTTCTTCTGTTTTTGTGTATATCTCATACTAAATAATCTTCAAACAAAATACATTTACTATTATTATTATTATTATTATTATTATTATTATTATTTTATTGAAACAAAAAAAAGTTATCCAACACCTATCACCCATGTGAAAATCTAATTGCCCTTTAAACTTAAAATCTGGTCGTGCCACCTTTAGCAGCAGTAACTGCAACCAAAAACTTTCAATAACTGGAGATCAGTCTTTCGCAGCGCTGTGGTGGAATTGTGGCCCATTCTTCTTTGCCGAATTGCTTTAGTTCAGCCACACTGGAGGGTTTTCGAGCATGAACTGTCCGTTTAAGGTCATTCCACAGCATCTCAATTGGTTCAAGTCAAGGCTTTGACTAGGCCACTACAAGAGATTAATTTAGCTTTTTCTGAGACATTCAGAGGTGGATTTACTCCTATGCTTTGGATCACTGTCTTGCTGCATAATCCAGTTGCACTTGAGTTTCGATTTACGGACTGAAGACCGGACATTCTCCTTTAGGATTTTCTAGTAGAAAGCAGAATTCATAATTCCCTCAATTGTTGCAGGTTGCCCAGGCCCTAAAGCAACAAAGCATCCCCACACCATCACACTTCCACCACCATGCTTGACCGTAAGTATGATGTTGTTTTTGTGGAATTCTGTGTTTGGATTACACCAGATGGGACCAGGGAGACAGAGGAGAGTGTCAGACAACAGAGGACAAGGGCGGTTCAGGCGAGACGTGCACTGACGTCTCCGATTCCGGCGGTGGTGCAGACTGTTTTGAGGACTTTGACCTGAGAAAATGAGTGATTGTGCTAGGTCACAAATAGTTCACGTCATGGCAAGTAGGCCTTCTTTCAGTGACACAGAAAAGGGATTCCCTAAAGACATAGAGAGTAGGACATTGCCCAGCTACTTGCTGTACAGTCAATCCGTGAATGGACAGGAAAAAACTGAGAGGAACTGGGTGATTTACAGAAAGAGTAAAGAGGCTTTATCTTGCCTCCCATGTTTACTTTTCTCCTCTGAATTAGAGAGAAAACCATGCAGTGCTCTTAACACAAATTGCGGAATGGAGATTGCTAAATTAAAGTGGATGATAGCTTCCCTGAGCATGAAAGATCTAGCGCACTCTAGCACTGCTACTGGAAAGTAGAAGTTGATCAAAATGACAGTAGAAACAAGACTCTACTGGAGAGACTGAAGAGACTTCTACTGTAACTTTATTTTTAGCTTCCAGGAATCTGAGTTTCAGAGGTAACACTAGACTGTACGACTGTGCGAGCCTGACATTTTAATAGGAATAGTTCAGCTGTTGGCAAAATATGACCCGATTCTTTAAGAACATGTGTTAAACATGACAAAAAAAAAGGAAAGAGACATGCAACACATTACCTATCCCATGACATGCAGGACGAATTCACTGAGTTGTGTGGGCAGAGTGTATTAAATACAATTAAAAAAGAATGTGAAGAAACAGCATAAACAGCAAAATGTGTTGATTCTGAGGTATGTCCATAGACCTGACACTACTAGTCAGTTGGTGATTTCAAGTATTTTTCACAGGTGAAGAACTTGCTCAAATGTTACTTGATTCATTGGGGAACCGCGGGATTTCCATTATAGACTGTAGGGGACAAGGTTACGATAATGGGGCAAATATGGCAGGAAAGTGTCAGGAAGTGCAGGCCCGGAGTCTGAATGCGCTACATTTTCCCCCTGTCCTGCACACACATTTTTGGGGGGAAAGTAATTATCTTTATGTACTCTTCAGTGCCAGTCCTGAATGCTGGGAAATGTTACAGGGGATTTTAGGATGCTCTCTGCATCGACCTCCAGACACGCGCTGGAGCGCACGAATAGAGGCCGTGCGTCCTATTGCTAAACACTTGCCACGTGTGATTCAGGCACTAGAGGCAATTTATAAATCAGATAGGAGGCATGGGGTTTAATGTCATACTTTTTTTGCGGCAGTTATCCTTCTTGGCTTTTGGGTTAAGGTTTTGCAGTGTATTGATGACAGAAATCCCGTGGCAAGTCCCCTCGATTTACAAGCATCCAACATCCAACAAGGCGTTGGTGGATGAAATTATTTCTTTACGAGAGTCAAGGCAGGATCTTCTCTCAGAGGCCACAGTTGTGGCCGAGGAGGCTATGAGCATTGAGCCGAAACTAGACTTCAGGCATTGAAAGAGAACACACTTCTTCGACGAGGCAGATGTAGAAATATCTGAATAGTGTCCCGAGGTCATTTTTAGGAACAAGATATTTTACGTTGCTCTTGATTCCATCATTTCACAACTTAAGACACGGTTTAGTGCAATGAAGCAGATATGTAATGAGTTTTCCATGTTGTGGAACTTTAGGGATATGTCGGATGAGACAGATTGTCTCTAAACGTAGACCAAGCATCTTAAATGTGTGTATGGTACTATATTTGACAAGAACCTAAGTCCTTTGGAGCTTCTGAATGCAATACATAGCATGGAGCTTCACAGCATTTATAGCGACTTGTGTGTCTTGCTGCACATTTTTCTGTGCTTGCCAGTCACTGGGTGGTGAACGCGCGATCAGTAAGATGAAACTTATAAAAAAAACTACCTTGACAGACTGTCTCAGGACAGACTGAATGGTCTTGTGCTGCCAGTTGGCACACAATCTAAACTTCAAGGACATTATACATGACTTCGCTGCCAAAAAGGTGCGGCGGATGGTATTTTCACTGTTTTAGGCTTTAGGCTACTCGATGTTTACGGGACGCTTTTGAGTGCCTTTTTTTTTTGTTTTTTTTTTGCATTTTGTTGCAAATACATTTTCATACATTTTCATACAGGCACAGTTGGTATTGAATAACTTTTTTGCTTCGATAAATAACATTATCATTTAAAACCTGTATTTTGTGTTTACTCAGGTTGCTTTTGTTTTATCTTAGATTTAGTTTTATTTTCTGAAACAATTTAGTATGAGATATACACAAAAACAAAACAAAAAATCAGGATAGGGGCAAATACTTTTTCACAGCACTGTATCTCTTAAAAATATACTGTTTGTAAAAAACTTGGTAGTATATCTGAATGAACTTGACACACCAATATCTGGACAGATTTAACCCTCCGGTTATGTTAGTCAGTGTTAGTCAGTGTCACACTTTTGGTGTTTGCGCCAAATTTGGGCGCCTCATTAAAAATGATTATACAGCGATAATTAAACATAATTAAACACAATTTTGTGTTACTCCTCTTAACCATTTCTTTCCTAGCTATTATCACAAGTTTTTCACTTCTATTTGGAATTTATGGAATATACTATAGACTTCATTTACCTGAAGTCATACCACTTCTTTATGAGTAAAATATGCAGATTTTATGTGTAAGTCACCAAAATACTTGTTTTGCCATCATTTTGTTGGAGTTTCACAAAAATACTTCTGGCGTGTTTCCAGTTAAAATTGCCTGATATGGTTTTATCTATATAGAAAAGATAAAATATTAAAATGAACATTTACTTGGCAAACATCAAACATTCTGACAGGTTATAAAAACTCATTTGAATATTTCATGTCACATTTGTGTGTGTGTGTGTGTGTGTGTGTGTGTGTGTTCATACACGAGAGTGGCATTGTGTGGTAAGGATAATGTGTGCCTTGCAAATATATTTACTGAATTTGTGTGAAACAATTCTGATCTTCACATTGCTTGGGGCGTAGAACTGGCACCTCTTCCTGTTCTTTTCTTGCAGGTAACTGCTGTCCATCCCTCACCAAACTGGCAGAAGTCGGTTTGTGAAGAAGGTGTTTCGATATTAGGAGTCACCAGAGCTCTCCTTAGCTCTTCCAGGATGAGTCTTCTCCTGTAGGACTTTCCCTGGGCTGATTTCTGTCCACACTACAAAGGCATTGTAGGCAGAATCATCTAAGATGTTATAAAACGCCCCCATCGGCCAGTGTGCCCTGATGGATGGATGAAGATTACGGTAACTTTCCATTCTTCCACAAGAATGCATTATCCACATCAGGAGGGTCCACTTCGTTATCAGCTTATTCTTCCTCATCGGATCGTTTAAGGTTTGGGTCATATTCGGTGTGGTCCTCCAGTTCAGACACGTACACTTCCACTTCCTTAGGGTCATCTAGGCCTCCTTCATCCTTATCAAAGTTCAGATCAAATACATGCTCAAGAGCCTCACACACAGTGAATAGTTTGCTCATTGTGCTAGTGCAGAATGAAATGTGAGCAGGGCCCCAACATATTTATAGGGTTACAGGGTCAGACACACAGTGTAGTACTGTGTGTGTGTGTGTGTCTGAGAGAGAGAGAGAGAGGAGAGAGAGAAGAGAGAGAGAGAGGAGAGAGAGAGAGAGAGAGAGGAGAGAGAGGAGAGAGAGAGGAGAGAGAGAATATGCATGTGTTGAATTCTGCATGCTTATTTATAGTCTCACACATTCATTAGTCATAGTTAAGGTTAGCTTGTCATAGTTAAGGTTAGCTCTTCATTAGTTTGTGATTAGTACATGCCTTAACTCATCATTAGTTCATAATTAAGTAAGCATTAATGCAGGGATTAGTGCATGATTATTCCTGTACTGTTATTGTAAAGTGTTCCCCTTCAATCAAGCCCTTAAAAAAAAAGAATTGTGCTACTGACACAGACACTGAGGAAGGAACCACATGATCAGGGTCCTGGGTCAGAGGGGGGACCGAAATGTGTGTTCAACAAATTCATTCACCATACTGCTCTAACACTTTTCTCAAATCAAACCCTACAATACAATGATTATAACCTTCACTGAGTCAGAACCTTCAGAGTTTTGGCCGGAGCGAAGAAACCAGCTAAGGCTAAACATGTTATCATTTAGAGTCATGTGGCATTTCACCATTTCTACAGTCTGCAACCATAAATAATAATCTGTTTATTTTCATATTGTAAAATATTCATATAATTTTTTGTAAGAATGCAATGCAGATCGTGTTACTCACATTTTTTATTAAGATTGCCTTGTTTTTAACCTTGAGACATGTTTTCTAGCCAGATTTGCATGTTTTGTTTTCAAATGACTTTTAAAGAAAGTTGGCTTTATACTTTTAATTAGATCATCAAATACTCCTGTCTGTACTCATGTTTGGAACAGTAATGGCATGCCTTTGGCCTTGTGGTTTTTGGAGAGAAAAAAAAATCAATTTGTTGCTTGTACTGTCAACCAAAGAACAATAAACAAATTTTAATTCAAAAGAAACAAATCTATATTAATGTGTTTTTCTGAAACACACACACACACACACACAAAAAAAAAAAAAAAAAAAAAAAAAAAACAAACGAAGAGAACAGAGCAAATCACATAACTATGAATTGGAAGTAAGGACAATAGCAGAGGAAGTTAAAACCTCACAATGACAGTATTTCAGCTTAATTTGTTTTCATCTTGATAGTATCGTATCATGACAGTATCATTTGATTTTCACATATATCAAAAATCTGTAACAATAACTGCAGGTAAGCCTAAGAGAAATGCCCAAAGATTACACACTTCCCAGTTACTCTAGATATATTATAATCTACTGGAAAGCCTTCCCAGAAGAATGAAAGAATGAAGAATGTTATAACAGAAAAGGGAGACTAAATCTGGAATGGGATGTTCAAAAACCACATGATTGTGGTTTTGGCCGTGTAGTGTAATCCTTCATTCATTCAGCTTCAGTGAGCGCTTCATCTGGGCATATGCACTGGGCATGAAGCGAGAATATGTATGTCCAGTTCATATGTGCCACTTGGCACGCATTCACACACTTATTCACAGTTAGGGGTAATTAACATAGCCTATCTACTTACATGTTTTTAGACTATGGGAGGAAATCTGAGAACCCAGAGGAAACCCACATAGACACAAAGAGAACATGAACCGAACTAGGGACCTTTGAGCTACGAAGCGGCAAATTTACCCTCTGTTCCACTGTTATATAAAATATAAAATTGTAAATATAATAAAAGGAAAGTGTTCGTATCAAATTTTACATTAAAAATAGTGAACCTGCTATATTACCAGCAGTTGTACTGTAAGTCTTTTCTTTGGCCATTGTGCTCTAACTGACAGTTAGTATTCTGGCTAGATTGCAAATCTGTAGCATTTTGTGTTTGTTTTAGGTGACTATTTACAGTGGTGCTTCAATGTTTGTGAACTCTTTCGAATTTTCTATATAGCTGCATAAATATGACCCAAAACATCATCAGATTTTCACACAAGTACAAAAAAATAGACAAAGAGAATCCAATTAAACAAACGAGACAAAAATATTACACTTGGTCATTTATTTATTGAGGAAAATGAGCCAATATTACATATCTGTGAGTGGCAAAAGTATGTGAACCTCTAGGATTAGCAGTTACTTTGAAGGTGAAATTAGAGTCAGGTGTTTATTCATTCAATGGGATGACGATCAGGTGTGAGTGAGCACCCTGTTTTATTTAAAGATCTATCAAAGTCTGATCTTCACAACACATGTTTGCGGAAGTGTATCCTGTACAAGGAGATTTTTGAGGACCTCAGAAAAATAGTTGTTGATGCTCATCAGACTGAAAAAGGTTATAAAACCGTCTCTAAAGGAGAAAGGAGAAAACTACTGCTCTGAAAAAAGAACATTGCTGACCATCTGTAGCAAAAGATCACGTGGATAAGCCAGAAGGCTAATGGGAAAATGTTTTGTGGATGGATGAGACCAAATAGAACTTTTTGGTGTAATTAAAAGGAAAACACTGCATTCCAGCATTAGAACCGTATATCATCTGTGAAACATGGTGGTGGTTTTATCATAGTTCGGGCCTGTTTTGCTGCATTTGGGCCAGGACGACTCGCCATCATTGATGGAACAATTAATTGTGAATTATACCAGCGAATTCTAAAGGAAAAGAGAAAGTGGGTCATGCAGCAAGACAACGTCCCTAAGCACACAAATCATTCTACCAAAGAACCGTTAAAGAAGAATAAAGTTAATGTTTTGTAATGGCCAAGTCAAAATCCTGACCTTAATCCAATAGAAATGTTGTGGAAGGACCTGAAGCAAGCAGTTCATGTGAGGAAACCCACCAACATCCCAGAGTTGAAGCTGTTCTGTACTGAGGAACGGGCTAAAACTCCTCCAAGCCGATGTGCAGGACTGATTAACAGTTACTGCAAATGTTTAGTTGCAGTTATTTCTGCACAATCAATTCCTCAATAAATAAATGACCAAGTATAATGGTTTTGTCCAATTTGTTGAATTGAGTTCTCTTTATCTACTTTTTAGGACTTGTGGGAAAATCTGTTGATGCTTCAGGTCATATTTATGCAGAAATGTAGAACATGTTAAATGGTTCAAGCCCCACTGTAAATATATGTGACTACTCTTCAGTGCGTTTGTACAGGAATATGTGTATGGAATATTGAGAAAGTGCTGAAATGTTAGCAAGTTTAAAAAAAAAAATAATAAAAAAAAAAAGCTCTCAGGAAAAAGTAGTGAACTGAAAGTTTTAAGGTGCACAGTCTTGTCACTAGGTTGTTATAACAAGTCAAATTACATTAGCATTTGCCAAATGTACAGAGTGTGTATGATTGCAGTCCAGACTCTGATCGGTGTTGAAAAACTGACACATGAAAAAGACTGTGTACAATTACATTTCTAGCATTCACAGCATCAAACAGTCTAAGCTGCTGGTTGCCATTGTAACATTTGATCGATGGCCTTTTGCACTGAATATCTCTGCGTGGTGTATCCATCACTGCCTGCCTGCCACCATGGGCTTTGGAGAGCAGCACCTGCAATGACTGAAAAATCTATAACACACACACACACACACACACACACACACACACACACACCACTGACCAATACCCAGTGCATGGGTGAAAGAATTGGTACAGGTTTGGTGAGTGAGTGTGTAGTCGCTTGGTTTATTGATGAGTTCCCTGGTGTCACGTGATCAGTTTTGAACAGGTTTGAAAAATGAAGCCATCTGTACCATCCTTGCTGAAGTGTGTTTATGTGTGTCTGCGTGTGTGTTTAATGTTGCTAATGTTTGCTCGATATACCAAGAGTGATGCTGAGACACACAAACCAGGTTTATAAATTCCCACACACAGATGGGCATTCTCTGTATACGCATACTGGCACATGGCGTTGCAAATATGTCTGCTTCCGAATACAATTAATGGAACCAAAGCACACACATCTTTGTCTCTCTCGCCATCACACACACACACACACACACACACACATTGAAGAACCTGCCCATACTCCCTCAGAGAAGCAGCTGAGCTCTGTGTGTGCTTTGTGTAGGGCTCTGCTGCAGATGGTGTTAAGTTTAGAGCGTATAAGTTCGTCAAAGTGTTGTCTGCATACAGGCGAGTGGGGACGATGCGGGGTAATTTATGCTTGTTGGCATTTGCAAATACACTTCTCAGGTGAATGAGGGATGCTATGACAGAATGATGGCGCAGAGATGGAATGGGCAAGTGTGCGTGTGTGTGTGAGAGATAGAGAGAGAGAATTATCAACACCTTGACACCATGTTTTACCATATTTTTTCCCAGCTGTACATGAAGTGGCATGAAAAGTGTTTTATGTGAGAAACACATTTCCAGTGTGGTCCATCAGCAGATTGGGAATGTTATCCAAAAAAAAAAGAGAGAAAGCCATGCAGAGTGAGCCACAATGACGCAGCTTTGGCTGTAAAGTCCGCAGACTTGAAAACTCTTGAAAAAGTGAAAGAGATACATAAATAGAGAGAGGAACAGACACACAAGGAGCACTGTTAAAGGAACCGAGAAGGAAGACAACTAGCAAACGAGGGGAAATTGGGTGAAAGATTACGGGAGAAGAGCATGAAATGAAAGTATTGAATGGAGAAGATAAGAGCGGATAATCGAAGAATGTAATAAACTGGAAAAAGAAGGCTGAGAAAGAGGGAGGGAGAATTAGATGAGGAAAGGTGGAGAGAGGGATCACAATATCAAAACAGAAAAGAGGGTGGAAACAGAGGCAGGCCAACATTTCTGCCAGAGAGAGTGAGAGAAAGAGAAAGAGACAGAGCTGATCAGAAGGATGAAGCATAAAGGGAAAGGAATAATGGATGTGGTCAGGGAATAGAAACATAAGAGAGAGAGAGATAGAGAGGGGGTGATGAGGCATGTAGAATCAATGAAGGATTGAGGAGTGGTGGAAGCATGGAGGTAAGCGTAAATATTGAAGTGATTAATAAAGATGGAGGATTCTGAGAGACGTTTCTAAGGATTCAAATGAAAGAGACTCAAAGATTCCGTTATAAAGGAAGAAATGCATGGACATCCCGCAAACATTGCAATACTCAGGTCTAGGATTTGGTGAGATGGAGGTGGATACAGCATTAGTAGCACTTCACAAAGCACAGAGCTAGTCCCTTCAGTCAAGCAGGTCAGTAAAAAGAAGGATCAGCTGGCCCCAAGACAATTAGCCATCAGAGTAACATGAGTTTTAAGTGGCTCATGCAAATGTCCAGTGTAATGAGAATGGGTTCTGAGAGATTCACTATTGAGGAGAGCACATGGAGAGAACTAAAGACCAATCAAAATCAAAACATCAGGATAGAAAAATGAATGTCTTAAAGATGCAGCTGAGAAACTACAGGCATCACGGTAAATCATGTTGAAAAGCCAATAAAGCTTCTTCCTGAGCATTTCATGATGTTCTACCAGTCTTGCATGACGTGCTCTATCAAGTAATGCAGTAGGCATCAGAGCAAATGAGACAGGAAGTGAGCTGCTTTTATCAACAACCCATCTGGGTTCACCATGCAGAAGTGCAGTGGATACCCACTCAGGTTGGTGGAAGATGTTCATAAACACCTTCCTGACATGCTGAATAATCCCAACAAAGAGCAAGGCCTAAGGTAGTGTGATCCAGTGGTAGGACCATCAGAATCAGAACAGGCTGTCTAGAGCACACAGGAGTGGTCTCTCAGCTAATCAGAGAAACCAAAGAAATCATTTGTTCAATACGCCATAGCTGGTGCAGGGTATTGCTGGTAGAGCAATATGTTGTAACCAAGTGAGAGAACACTTTGAGGATTATCAAGTCAAGTCAAATGGGTTTTTATTGTCATTCTTTTATATAGCTTTTACACATTGGAACGAAATGTTGTTTCTTCAGGACAATGATGCAACACAGAACTGTACACTACTGCACTACATTAAGTGCAAATACACAACAGTGTGAGACGAGTGCAAGACAATAAATACACAGAACAGGACAAGAATTACACAGGACAATAAATACACAATATCAGTGAGTTAACTACATCAGAGGGGCATGGAGTGAAGGTGGCAATCCTCCCAGGCTGCACCATCTCAGTTACCCTGCCTTCAGGGATCCACCAATTTGTGTTTTTATGGACAACATACTGTAACAGTAGTTGCTTGAGTACAAGCAACCCACAAGGGCAAAGGTAACAGTCATGAATGGAACCAAAGAGTAGAGGCTACAATAGAAGAAGCTGGACTTGAAAAGGTCCAGCAGAGCGGTGAGGACCAGGACAGCAAGATGCCCAGACAAGATGGAGGCATGTTGTGGACAGGAACATTAATTGGTCTGATCTCTGGATAACAAAATCACACAGCATCAACTTCACATTCTCCACATTTAATCAAACATTCGATGCTGTAGTTTGGTGGATACACTAGCGTGCCCGAAAATGAACCCTTAAGCATATCCTGAACTGCTCTTCAACGGTCCTTGAAAAAAGGTCTATATCAATGACTGTCCATCAGGTGCTCTAGATGCTTGCAAGGATTAAGAGTAGTGCGGTTATTAATAGCAGAAATTAACCATGACTTCATCTAAACCACTTTTGTAGGAAACTTAAATTCCCCTAGCATGTGACCAGACCAGACCTTGTATGACACAACCGATATTGTCATGATGGAGGACCACATAGTAGAGGCAGATGAACAGAAGGGGAAGAAGTAAGAGAGCCAGATCCACAACTATGATAGAAAAGGCTCGAGTGATTTTCTTGCCTTTGCAAATAGGGGGTAGGGTTTAGGTTTGTGAAGCAGTCTCTTTGCAAAGCCTATTCTGCACTCCAAGAGAAATTAGGAGAAATGCCATCTACAACAACATAGAAGCGGCAAAGAGAGTTTTCAGGTGGCTCTGGATCAAGACATTTATGGGAAGCTGCTCTTATCTGATCTTATCTGATCAATCCTAGTTGGGCTACCTGGGTGAGGGTGTCTGATGCTGAGAGATCCAAAAGAAGCCCAGGTTACAGCACTGATGATCTGCCCTGACTTGCATGAGACCATGTATTTATGTAATTACAGAGTGGAAACAATGGCAGGCCAGAAAGCGTAAAATGAGTCACAGAATCAGAGTCAGAATAAAAGTTGGAGAAAGTCAGAGAGAAAGACATGATGGGAAGAAAAAAAGAGTTGATCAAAACAACAACGCATAAAGGGAGACAGAGATGCAGTAATGGATGTGTGTGTTGACGAGAAATAGAAACAAGAGAGAGAGAGAGAAAGAGAGAGACAGAGAGAGTGATGGGGAACATGTAGTGAAGGATGAAGGGGTGATGAGAGGAGAATAACATAGAGGAGAGAGTGAATAATGAAGCGATAGAGAGGAGGATTTGGGACAGAGAGACAAATGAGAAAACGAGAGCTGAATGAGGGATGAGGACAGAGAGAGAGAGCGAGAGATAGAGAAAGAGAGAGAGAGAGGTGTAGTGCAGATTCATAGTATGATAATAGGCAGGAGGCAACTGAGGGAAAGAGGATAGAGGGAGAAGGAGAGGGGGAGAGGGGCATGGCATTCAGAATGACGGAGAACGAGAGGGAGAGAAACGACCGGAAAGCCCTCAGCGATGAGACCATTACATTGTGGATAATAAAGAGGTTCCACTCTGTCATACTGAGCGCAAGACCTCCGTCAGCCTGACCCCAAAGTGTCAACACGTTAATAGCCTGAGTATCAGCCGCATTATGACACGTCATACACATACTCATCATTCACACACACACAAAACAAATAAAGAATAAGTGTACAAACATACAGATATATGATTTCTTATTGTCTAATTTTCATACCAGGGAGAGGAGGTTGAGGCAGGTTACGACCAGATTGTTGTGTCAGTTTGTCGTGTTAGTTGTATGCATCCTCAGAAACAGTGCATCAACTAAAGAATGCAATACCAACATACTATAAATGTTTGGGTAAGTATACCACAATGACATGCAATGTTTGAACTAGGCAGATATCCATGACAGCAACAACTAATATCCATGACAACAATAATGGAAAGTTTTGGAAACCTTTTAAACAAAGGATTCTTGGGTTCCATGATGGACCCTGTGATCTGGCTATTTCAGTTATTTTACTTAGCAGGAGCCAGAGAAGAATCTGACCTACATTTGTGTGGAAAAGTGGAAAAGGAGCCTGACACTTGGTGTGGATAATGATATACAGTGTTGCATACAGTAAGTATTCACCCCCTTGAGCTTTTCCACATTTTGTAGTGTTACAACCAGGAAATGAAATGGTCTTCATTTGGATTATGGATTATGTATTTATTTAGACACAAAATATCTCATAATATTGAAGATGGGGAAAATCAATATAGTTTGCAAAATTATTTACAAACAGACGACAACGTCATGCAAGTATACAGTATGTATTCCCTCCCATCGCTGTGAAACCTCTAAATTAGTTCAGATGCCATCAGAAGTCACTAAGTCAAGTAAATGAATGGAGCCAACCCATGTACAATTAAAGTGTTACATGAACTCAATATAAGGTTTGATATAGAACATGCCTAAACATAATTACACACACACACACACACACACACACACACCACTATCATGGGTTATTCTGTGTACATATAATCCAATTAATCAATTTCAGTTCCAGGTTGTAATACAAACAAATGTGGAAAAGAAGGTGGAACATTTATGCAAGCCACTGCAAGGGAGTGCTCTGAAAATGTGAAGACGGTCAAGTATGTTACTTTCAGAGATTCAGACTCGAAAGAGTGTATTTTTCTTTAATTCTCCACGCACAGGGATAATGCTTTGTTCAATAAATAAAGCTACAGGCTTATGGAGTGAGTGCCCCATGTGGAAAAAACCTAAGGAAACCCACAGTGCTACTAGAATATTATTTCAGATTGAAACTATCCTTTAACTAAAAGGATTTTGACAGATATTTACAATACTCTGTCCCTCTTTCATTCCACCTCCTTCATGTTCCCTGTGCTCCCTTCCTCTCCCTCTAGCTGATAATCCTAGGTTTATATATAGGGCCAATGTGGCTCTGGGCTCCAGAGAAAACAGTGGTATTATCAGTACAATAACAGCCTTAATTAAAAACAGAAGGAGAGGGAGCAAGTCATACGAGTTCACTGGAGTCCATTTCCATCCTCAGTAGCTATACGAGAGGCTTTCCTGCCTAAGCTCCTCTCCGTAGGGTTTGCAGTCAAGTCGATGATGAACGCACATCGGTGCAGCTTTAATTATGAGCCGTCATCCCAATCAACCTGTGTCTTGCTGAGCTTCTTTCCCGCACGGACTGACATTTACGCCCGCCCCTTGATTTTAGTGACACTTCATTTTTGCTACATCATGTCCGGCTCCCATGAGCGTTTAATGCACTGCGTTGCTTGCTCATTAAAAATTTAGAATAGGACGTATCAGGAGGACTAATTGAATCTCGGGGCCCTCCCTCGGCGGCGACAGGCTCCTATCTCAGCCCATTAGAGCGAGCCGAGGCTGACAGTAATGGGTGCTATCTACAGCTCCCCCTTTCCATCCCAAGGGAAGGATGCACAGACTGAATGAGGAAGGGATGGAAGCAGCAAGGGACAGATAGCAGGAGAGCAGGTACCACATACAGTAGCAGTTCCCCTGTAACTCCCTCTCTGTCTGTCTCTCTTAATGCTCCCTAATGCACATGACAGCAAAGATAATACCTCTGATTACAGATGCATCTCTCCCTAATCCAATCAGCCATCATTCTGTCCCCCTCTCCAACTCACAGAGAGAATGGGATGAAGAATTAGCAATAAAGGGAGAACAAGGGGGTGGAGAAAGGGAATGAGACATTACAGAACTAGAGACACCTCTGGTGAATAAAAATCACGTTCACTGTATGGAGTTTGGGTCATCATGACATCATTAATGAGTTAAGTCTCAGTCTCTAGAGCCTTTCATTGCAGAACAGAACCCCATTCATCTTTCTCTCAGACCCAGATCACCCTGCACTGCAATCAGCCAGGAGATCAGTCCAACTAAAGGCCACGCGGTCATAGGTCATGCCCCTCTGTGCATACCACTCAGAGGTCACGTCTCAATGCTGGGACTTATGCCACTGCTGAGGCTGAGATGAAAGTGTGAGTTGAGATGAGGCTGCAGGGTGCAGTGTTCCATGAGCTTCAGACTTCTAGCTTTTCTGTTTTCTCTGATTGTTTTTTTTTCTTCTAATGTGTATGTTCACTTCATTCTCACTTGGGAAAAATCCAAAAGAAACCCCCTATAGATCTCAATCTTCTTTTTTTGAGTAACACGAGTTCAATTCAATTCAGTTTTATTTGTATAACGCTTTTAACAGTGGACATTGTCCCAAAGCAGCTTTACAGAAATATATAAATTCAGGATATAGATTTTAAATGTATGAATTTATCCCTAATGAGCAAACCAGAGGTGATGGGGGCAAGGAAAAACGCCCTTAGATAATATGAGGAGCAAACCTTGAGAGGTACCAGACTCAAAAGGGGACCCATCCTCATCTGGGTGACACCGGACAGTATGATTAAAAATAAATCCCTTCCACAACTGTGTACTACATGGTCAAATAGTGCAATTGTTTAACCAGGAAAATTCATTACAGTTTTCACATGATGGAGATTTGAGTGCAAAATTGTTTGTGGCAATTGCAGTCCTAAAGCTATCATAGCAATTGTAGTCCTAAGCCATCATAGAATAATTGTTCATATGAATTGTTCAAAGCCATCGTTATGGTTTTTAAATGGTCCCACCCTCAGTAATCTCAATGATCTTTAGGCTCGACCACGTGGGGCCATACTCATCAGCAGCGAGTGACCTCCAATTGATGAGAACTCCAACCAAAGGGCATGACTTTTACTCATTTACCACTGATGTGCTTGTGAGAAAGAAATGACTTTGTGCTATTTGCAGGGATGAGGGTGAACATTTCAATGGGACGAAGTCAGAAGATCCAGCGGTGTGTATGGGACCTGGATCTGCTGCAGTATATACTGTATATACACTATGTAGACACCCCTAGTAATGATTAAGCTCAGGCGTTTCAGCCACGCCCATTGCTAAAAGGTGCATAAAATCAAGCAAGTATCCAAGCAATCTCCATAGACAAACATTGGCAGTAGAATGGGTTGTACTGAAGAGCTCAGTAACTTTAAACATAGCATTGTCATAGGAGGCCACCTTTGCCACAAGCCAGTTTGTGAAATTTCTGCCCTGCTATTGTTGCCCAGTCAACTTTAACTTCTATTATTGTGACATGGAAGCATCTAGGAGCAACAACAGCTCAGCTACAAAGCAGTAAACCCGTGCAAACACAAAGAGTAGAGCTACTGAATGCTGAAGCATACAGCATAAACTTCGCCTATCCTCTATTTCATTACTCACAACAGAGTTCCAAACTGCCACTGGACACAACATCAGTACAAGACCTGTGTGTCAGGAACTTCCTGAAATGAATTTCCCAGGCCGAGCAACTGCACACAAGCTACACTTGACTCTGGAGCAGTGGAAAAATGTTCTCTGGAGTGATGAATCACGCATCACTATCTGGGAGTCTGATGAATTAATCTGTGTTTGGTGAATGCCAGGAGAACACGACCTACTGGAATTTATAGTTCCCAAAGTAAAATTAGGTTGAGCAGGGATAATGGTCTGGGGCTGATTTATAGAATTTGGTCCCCTTCGTTCCAGAGAAGGGTAATGTTAACGCTACAGCATACAAAGACATTTTAGGCATTTGTAGGTTTTCAACTTTGTGGCAATTCAATTCAATAAAATTTTATTTGTATAGCGCTTTTTACAATGGTCATTGTCTCAAAGCAGCTTTACAGAAACATATGAACACAGGATACAGATTTTAAGTGTGTGAATTTATCCCAATTGAGCAAGCCGGTGCGATGGTGGCAAAGAAAAACTCCCTAAGATGTTTAGAGGAAGAAACCTTGAGAGGAACCAGACTCAGAAGGGAACCCATCCTCATCTGGGTAACAGCAGATAAAAGTAAAAGTAAAGGAAAGTTCATGATGGTTTTATATGAAAACTGTTTGTTGAACTAGTCCACTGTTCAAAGGAGACCTGAGTGCAAAACTGCATGTGGTGATTGCAATCCCAGGGCCATCACAGCAACCGTAGTCCCAGCAACCACGGTGAGAATGTCCAAGTGGAATTGGAGTTGATGAGAGCTCCATCCAGAGGTAGGGCATCCAAATGGATCAGGCTGGTCCGGAGAGCAGAAAGGATCAGAATCGCCAGCATCTGCATAAAATCATGTGTGGCTCGACAATTTAAAAGACTAAACAGTTTGGGGAAGGCTCTTTCCTTTTCCAGCTTCACTGTGCTGCTGTGCACAAGGAGGGCCTTAAAAATCATGGTTTGACGAGTTTGGTGTGGAGGAACTCCAGTGGAGGGGGCATGGTGGCTTGGTGGGTAGCACGTTTGCCTCGCACCTCCAGGGTCCGGGGTTCGATTCCTACCGCTTCCCACTGTGTGTATGGGGTTTGCGTGTTCTCACTGTGCTGTGGGGGTTCCCTCTGGGTACTCTGGTTTCCTCCCCCCAGTCCAAAGACATGCATGGTAGGCTGATTGGTGTGTCTAAAGTGTCTGTAGTGTATGTATGAATGTGAGTGTGTATGTGATTTTGCCGTGCGATGGACTGGCACCCTGTCCAGGGTGTACCCCGCCTTGTGCTCGATGCTCCCTGGGATAGGCTCCAGGTTTCCCGTGACCTTGAAAAGGAGTAAGCGGTAGAAGATGGATGGATGGATGGAACTCCAGTGGTCTGTACAGAGCCTTGACGTCGACTGAGACTCAGGCCTCGTCCAACATCAGTGCCTGACTTCACAAATGCTTTGTTGACCAAATGGGCATACTCAGACATACTCAAAAATCTTGTTGAAAGCCTTCCCAGAAGAGCGGAGACTTTCATAACCACAAAGGGTGTGGGCGGTGTTAGCTAGCTATTTACTGCCTACCTTAATAAGGAATGTACCATCAGTAGACTATTTGGATTTTCTGTCATGCTGATCATGCATTTCAGACCCTAAACAATGTTCAAAAGGGCATGGATATGGCAAAGGACTCATTGGAGGATATGAAGAAAGTTCTATGTACTACATATGCTGGACAAATGAAACCTGTGCCAACTTGGCTACCACTAATGTCATTTTGTCTCTGTTTCAAAACTCTAACTCTTAATGAAACGTACATTAAAATGACAATTACACATTGGACAGCAAAGTGGTGGTGGTTACATTAAGAATTTAATGTGACTAAAATAGTCCAGCACTTTTGTTGATATCACCTAAATAAGTCTTTTTTCAGTCCTTTATTTCAGTAAAAACAGTCAGTATTTTAAATTAACAATCTTCTTGATTATTATATATTGTCATCAATACATTTAAATAGTCCTAGACTAAAGACCAAAAACTGAAGACCCTGCTCTAGATTATTATTAACTGCAATAGAATATAAAGAGACAAAGTAAACATATTTCCCAAAAAAAAAAAAAAAAGCCTTTGAGGGAAAAATAGAAATATTAGAACAACCAGCATTAACTTTATCTACTACAGTGGTGCTTGAAAGTTTGTGAACCCTTAAGAATTTTCTATATTTCTGCATAAATATGACTTAAAACATCATCAGAAGTCCTAAAAGTAGATAAAGAGAACCCAATTAAACAAATGAGACCAAAAATATTATACTTGGTCATTTATTTATTGAGGAAAATGATCCATTACATATCTGTGAGTGGCAAAAGTATGTGAACCTTTGCTTTCAGTATTTGGTGTGACTCGCTTGTGCAGCAATAACTGCAAATAAACATTTCCGGTAACTGTTGATCAGTCCTGCACATCGGCTTGGAGGAATTTTAGCCCGTTCCTCAGTACAGAACAGCTTCAACTCTGGGATGTTGGTGGGTTTCCTCACATGAACTGCTTGCTTCAGGTCCTTCCACAACATTTCTATTGGATTAAGTTCAGGACTTTGACTTGGCCATTCCAAAACATTAACTTTATTTCTCTTTAACCGTTCTTTGGTAGAATGATTTGTGTGCTTAGAGTCATTGTCCTGCTGCATGACCAACTTTCCCTTGAGATTCAGTTCACAGACACATGTCCTGACATTTTCCTTTAGAATTTGCCCGTATAATTCAGAATTTATCAATTCATCAATGATGGCAAGTCGTCCTGGCCCAGATGCAGCAAAACAGGCCCAAACCGTGATACTACCACCACCATGTTTCACAGATGGAATAAGGTTCTTATGCAGTGTTTTCCTTTGTCCAAACAACACTTATTTAAACCAAAAATTATATTTTGGTTCCATCTATCCACAAAAATTTTTCCCAATAGCCTTTTGGCTTGATCTTTAGAAAACTGAAGATGGGCAGCAATGTTCTTTTTAGAGAGGAGTGGCTTTCTCTTTGCAACCCTGCCATGCACACTATTGTTGTTCAGTGTTCTCCTGATGGTGGACTCATGAACATTAACATTAGCCAATGTGAGAGAGTCGTTTAATTGCTTAGAAGTTGCCATGGGTTCCTTTGTGACCTCACAGACTATTATACATCTTGCTCTTGGAGTGATCGTTGCTGGTTGATCCCTCCTGGGGAGGGTAACAATGGTTAGGGTTAGGGTTTAATAGATCTGTTCTCACTCGGTCACTCACACCTGATCATCATCCCACTGACTGAAAATTCTGTCTCTGATTTCACCTTCAAATTAACTGCTAATCCTAGAGGTTCACATACTTTTGCCACCCACAGATATGTAATACTGGATCATATTCCTCAATAAATAAATGACCAAGTATAATATTTTTTATCTCATTTGTATAATTGGGGTCTTTTTGTCTACTTTTGAAAGTACTGGACTTGTGAAAATCTGATGATGTTTTAGGTCATATTTATGCAGAAATATAGAAAATTCTAAATGGTTCACAAACTTTCAAGCATCAGTGTATATCTTTTGAAAACTTTCAATCTAAAGAACCAATGAACTATCCAAAGAAGCCCTGAGAAATCCTTTTCCCTAAAAGTCTATAAATTATGTCATTGATTTTACGGGACACCTGCAGTATGCGTGGGGCTTTTAGATAGAGATTTATATTTGAAATGCCAATGGGAACAGCAGTGTTTGTAGAGTTTATATGGGGTTGTAGATTGGGCAAACCACATTTCATTAGATATATGGGTTTAAACTAAGTGGAATTCAGGATTGTGACCACGGCGTAATTCTGAGATGCTGGAAATCTCCTAAACCATATAACCTGAGCTAGGGTAATAGGGGATATTTGATGTTTATCAGGATTCTTTTCTATGCTTCCCACTACTGTCTCTCTCATACTGTGTGTGTGTATGTGTGTGTGTGTGTGTGTGTGTGTGTGTGTGTCTGTGTGTGTGTGAGTGAATTATTACATCTCAACAATTTACAGCACCCTGAAAATCAAGGATAACGTCACTTGGGGTATGTGAGTCAGTCTGCATGTGTGTGTGTGTGAGTGTGTGTGTGTGTGTGTGTGTCTGTGTGTGTGTGAGTGAATTATTATGTGTGATGAGTCCATCTGGACCAGGATCATCATTAAAACACCCTGCAGTGTTTCTGTGTGTCTTTATGTGTGCAATAACACACTCTATACTCACTTATCACACCTTGGCTGTGTGTCATTCTTGTAGATGTCATCACCATGGGAGGCGAACACACTCACACATGCACTCACTCATACCAGACACCCACCACCCACCTCCCATCGTTTTCTGGGGATTCTATGATGTCATGTCTGAGCATTGCCCCGTGTCTGGTGCCCCGCCCCCCTCCCCTGGGACAGTAACTAATTTACCAAAGTGCCTGCGTTGTCCCCTCCCCACAACCTCTTTCTCACACTTGACCTCTGACCTTTCCATTATCTGTACCAAGTGACACCTCAGCGTGTCACCACGGTGAGACATCGGTCACCCACGTGCTCATAATGGCTACATATCACCTACCATCACTTTGTAATGTGTGTGTGTGTGTGTGTGAGAGAGCACACATGGTAATAGAAGTGGGTGGGTGGGTAGAGGGGAACATTTTGGTGTCTGCTGGTGACTTTTGTGTGTGTGTGCCTACATACATGTTTAACACCATATGGCTGAATAAAAGTGTGTTTTGTTATAAAAAATAAATAAATAAAAAAAGTTAGCAAAGTTAGCACTGATACCTTTGATACTTGATCATGTTATAAATGTATACTTCACAGAACTATTTCTTCATCAACCTGATCAATTACAGAAAATAACTGTTTTTTAAAATATATATATACATACACACAGTTGTGCCCAAAAGTTTGCATACCCCTTGCAGAATCTGCTAAATCTTAATACTCTTAACAAAATATGAGGGAGCATAAAAATCCCATGTTGTTTTTTATTTAGTCCTGTCCTGAATAAACTATTTCACATAAAAGTGATGTTACATATATATGTTTACATATAGTCCACAAGGCAAGATAATAGCTGAGTTTATAAAAATTACCCCGTTCAAAAGTTCACTTAAACTGCCCACTGTTCTTCAGAAAAATCCTCCGGATCCTGCACATTCTTTGCTTTTCCAGCATGTTCTGCATATTTGAGCCCTTTCCAACAGCGACTATATGATGTTCAGATCCATCTTTCCACACTGAGGACGACTGAGGGACTCGTACACGACTATTACATAAGGTGCAAACATTCACTAAGGCTCAAGGAGGTAACATGATACATTAATAGCCACGGGGACGTAAACATTTGAACAGGATGATCGGTGTATATTGTTAGTATTTTGTATTTTGGGAGACATGTAGCTATCTTATTTAGCATTTGAAGGGCAGTACTAAATAAAATATAAAAAGATCTTTAAACAAAATATGAATGGATAGATCTGTCTATCTACCTATCTGCCTATCTATCTATCTATGTAGCTCACGTAGGTGTAGAAACTCACTTACCTGCTTGTTCTCTGTTGTGTTCTCTTGTCTGACAATGCTGTTACGTTGCAGCAGTCACACTGGTGTGATAGGTTTAAGTATTAAGATGATTTTGCTCAAGGACCTAACAGTAGCATTCTGGCAGTGAGATTTGAACTCTCAAATATCATATTGCCTCTGATTCTGCACACGTCCTGACCTTGAAAATAGCTTTACCTGTTGAACTCGTGTCTGCCTGTGTATTGACCTCCACGACAGATTATGATTTTGGGAAAATCTCCAATTAAAAGCCTTTGCACTTGCATCCAACCGCCTCTGGCTCCACATCATTATAAACAGATGGAAACAGATTTTTTAAATAAATGAGCTTGCGAGTGTGTGTTCCAGTCTCTCCTTGACAGAGTGTGTTTGTTTGGCGGGTGCTCTTTTGATTACACCATCTTGATGCTTCTCTGCAGATTATTCATCATAGCAATAGTTGATGAAAACACACGATGACTAACTGAGTTTTTGGAAATTTGCTTACTATATGTGCAACATTTGGATGGAAACATACATAATGAATGGTGACATGAGTCTGGATTCCTTCTTAGAGATTATATAGAATTTTTTTTTTTTTAAATGTTTGCAATACAAAAAAATTCCTGTTTCAAGTTATCAGATAAATTGTTTGTTGATGCGTGATTTGTTGCGAAAACCTAACATAAAGGTTTTTTGCAATTGTACATTTTGGTGTCATATGACAGGATTTTCTGCACCAATCCAAACACACCAGCAGGAAAAGCAGGGTAGTGGAACTGCTGGCCTGAGATGTAGATGAGAACCTTTCTTAGTTTCACAATTGTTGATATACATGTGTAATGTGGTAATGCAGTACAATAATGAATGATAGCTTTTTAGCTAGACTAGTGGCTAACTGTGTGTTTGATGAGCTACATGCATTTTTGTAACTCAAACCTGTTTAAATTGACAAAAGTTAGTTTATTGATACATCTATTTGCTCTTGGTGATATATAAATAGAAATGCAGGGTGCGTTAATTCAAGTCTGTGTCTGAACCCTCTAAAATGTTTTAGCTAGCATGTTAGCATAGGCCAGCTAGTAGCTACTAGTGTGTTTTTCTATACTTTATGCAAAAGGACACAGTACTACGTCTGGTAGAAAATATTCTTTCGTATGTCGCTCACAGTAACGTTTTACTACTGATTTATTATTTTTGCTTGTGGCAGCATTGCCATGACAACAATAATACAGTGTCAATCAGCCTTTTTATAGCTCTAGTTTCTTTAGTTTCTTCTCTATCTTTGACAGTCGTGGCATGCTCTGACTGAACACACCTGACTCTAATATTTAGATGCTTCTACACACTTGATTAGCAGGATCTCAGCAGGGCGGTGGAGCTCCAGGAGTGAACACAGCACCTGTGATCTAATCATCAGCAATAGAAACGATTTCACATGCTGGGTTTGAGTCAGTGCAATGCTAAGTCACAGTCCTGATTCATTTGGACATGTGGCCACATTGGCTGCCCCAGTTGGACCTTTTGTTTTTTTTTTCAACTTCATAAGGTTGAAACTAAATGGGCTTGAGCTGTATATGTAGTTTATATTGCTTTCATAGATTTTTTTTATACCTTTAAGTCCTCCTCAGAAGTTTATGTGTACATGATTATGATGTAGTGGGTGAATGAGGTGGATTTGGTCAGGGGAAAAATGGACAGTGTGAGAACTTATTTAGTTTGTATAGAGTAGAACAGGAATGAGTCCTAAAACCTGGAAATGAGTTAGCATTTTAGCACTTCCGGTTCCATTGTCCTAACCATTGCTAACGAGTGTCTAAATGGGACTACAGAGGTTGTCGGAGATATCACGCCAAACAGGAAAACTCAGAGACTACAGCCTTGCTGTGTTTATACTCATGATCTTGTAAACTATTCCAACCTAAACTTTCTGACATATACATTTTAAATTTATACTATATTCCACTTGTAATATTTTTTAAATAAAGATTGAAAGAGTTGTCAGAAGCTTAGTGGTAGTGACGTTGAAGTCATGCAACCATGGTGTAGTTTGTTTATAGCCTAAATTTAGCTGAAAAGGGAACGAGACATTGCATGAACTTCATGCTGTGGGAGGTCCCCTCACATGCAACTGGTATCTGAAGTCTGTGTAAAATCACGCCTATTTATAGGCCTGCCGTGGTCAAGTGACGTGGCATTTCGTGTGTCGTGTGACTATAAAATGGTGCCTGTAAAGCACGTGATCAGCTTCTCTTTGTCTGAAGTGAAGACGCAATTTACAGGTATACCCCAGTATAACAAAGCCCTGTTCTCAGGGAACAGGGTTACATGTGTAACCCAGATGTTCCTTTTCAAAGGAAACTCAACATTGCATGAGCTTCACGCTATGGGAATGAATATACCCACTCTGTCACACTGAGGTTATGGCATGTCCAAAAAGGTCTGAGCCTGAGATTCACTGCAAGATCCTTGACCAAACTGTAATACCAAATGATTGTGTGAAGCATAGACCACCCCGCCGCAGCACGCACATCCTGTAAGGGTAACCCTTAAGTTAAGCCTTTGAGGAGGCAACCCCCCAAGAGTGAGCCCTTAGAGATTGCTTAGAGATTGCAATAGAGAGTGCTTCCACTATCCAAATAGAGATGCACTGCTTTGACACAGCTTCACAACCTCAGTTGAGAGACCGGAATCTATGAGCTAGTGCCCCTCAGGGCCCAGAACCACAGTTTCCATGGTTCCAGCTGAGGGTGACAAATCAACCCTCTGGCTTGAGACAATAGATCCCTGCAAAACAGGAATCTCCCTGGGAGTGACGTCCAGTAGAGATTATCTCCAAGAACCATATTTGAGCTGGCCAATAAAGTGCTACCAGTAGCAGATGTACATGGTCTTGCTGAACTCTCTCTAGAGTGATTGGGGGAAAGGTGTACAGATGTGACCTCGGCCATGTGTATACCATGGCTTCCATCCCTAACCTTTTTCTTTGGTGCGTGAGGAGTGAGGATGAACAACAGCGGGCAGTGTGTTGTCTCCTTGGAGGCAAACACATCCACTTCTGCTCAGCCGAACCTCTGCCATATGGACTTCACCACTTATGGATGTAGCCCCAATCCAGCACCTGCATCAACAGGATGGCTGCTCCCACATTCTGGTTGCTCAGAATTTACCTTGCATTACTGACAAAACTTCCCTTCTGCAAGAGAAGAATTAGTTGTGCCTGCCTGAACAGGGTGTGCGAATGTAACCCTCCCTGGTGGTTGATATATGAAATCACTGCTGTATTATCTGTCATAACTAACACATGGTGACCTATCAACTGAGGAGAAAAATTTAAGCACTATGAATATGGCCCACAGTTATAGGCGATTTATATGCCACACTAGATGAGTACCACATGGCTGGCAGTGAGGGAGGTGACTGACATTACCGTCTTGCAATAAAGAGATGCCCCTAGAGCAGGGGTGGGAAATCTTATCCGCAAAGGGCCTGTGTGGGTGCAGATTTTCATTCCAACCATACCCCCTGTCTGGTAATAATGGCCACATGGCATTCCACAGAGGTCAGTTCTGGGTCAACTGCTCTTTTCTATCTACAATACATCTCTGGGACAGATGATTGAGTCTCATTGGCTTCTCATACCACTGATATGATGATGACGCCCAGCTCTATTTGTCCTTCCAGCCTGACGATCCATGATATCCAGTCTTTTGGGCAGAGGGATTAGCTCAGATGCTTAGCATGCAAGAGGTAGCAGGATCGATGCCTGCATCCTCCAAATACTCTCGGTGCAAAAAACTATCCCTGAGACCATTTTTATGAACAGCTGCACAAATTCATGCATTATACAACTAAGCCAATCATCTTACACCCTGTCTGGTAATGTGGAGATTCTCTATTGCGTGTAGGGGGATTAGCTCAGATGATAGAGTGCTCACTTTGCATGTGAGAGGTACTGAAACTATATATATCCAGTCTTTAGCTATGCTGAAGTCTTCAGCTATGCTGATGACGCCAAGCCTTCCAGCCTGACAATCCATGATATCCTGTCTTTAGTACAGGGGGATTAGCTCAGATGGTAGAGTGCTTGCTTAGCATGCGAGAGGTAGTGGGATCGATGTCTGCATCCTCCAACTACTGCATCCTCCAACTACTGCTCTGTTCTCAGTGGCAAAACGAACTCTAAGAATCTTTTCAGGAACAGCTGCACAAATTCATGGATTATTCAACTAAGCCAATCATTTTATACCCTGTCTGGTAATGTGGAGATTCACAATTGCATGCTGGGGGATTAGCTCAGATGGTAGAGCGCTCGTTTCGCGTGCGAGAGGTAGCGGGATCGATGCCTGCATCCTCCAAATGCTGGTCTGTTCTCAGTGTCAAAAACTGTCTCTGAGAACCTTTTAAGGTACATCTGCACACATTCATGCATTTATCTAGCCAGGCAATCATGTGGCAGCCCTGCAATGCATAAAATCATGCAGATGTGGGCCAGCAGCTGCAGCTAACGTTCACTTCAACCATCATATTGGGGTATGTAAGTAAGTCTCACGTCTTGGCATTTAAGTCGAGAAAGATGAGTCCAAGTAAACATAGAGGCCCTTACCTTAAAGTTCTGAGTCCTAAACAAGACACTATTTGCTCGTTACCAAATATAAGGCCAGCTCAGGCAAACATTTAAAAGAAATGGATCTTCCACCCTGTCTGGTAATAATGGCCACATGGCATTCCACAGAGGTCAGTTCTGGGTCAACTGCTCTTTTCTATCTACAATACATCTCTGGGATAGATGATTGAGTCTCATGGCTTCTCATACCACTGCTATGCGGATGACGCCAAGCTCTATATGTCCTTCTAGCCTGACGATCCATGATATCCAATCTTTATGGCAGGGGGATTAGCTCAGGTGGCAGAGTGCTTGCTTAGCATGCAAGCGGTAGCGGGATTGATGCCTGCATTCTCCAGCTACTGCTCTGTTCTCAATGTCAAAATCTAACCCTAAGATTCCCTTTTTGAACAGCTGCACAAATTCATGCTTTATACAACTAAGCCAATCATCTTACACCCTGTCTGGTAATGTAGAGATTCTTCATTGCTTGCAGTGGGATTAGCTCAGATGGTAGGGCGCTTGCTTAGCATGCAAGAGGTAGTGGGATCGATGCCTGCATCCTCCAAATACTGCTCTGTTCTCAGTGTCAAAAGCTGTCTTTGAGTAAATTTTAAGGTACAGCTGCACACATTCATGCATTTATCTAGCCAGGCAATCATGTGGCAGCCCTGCAATACATAAAATCATGCAGATCTGGGCCAGCAGCTGCAGCTAACGTTCACTTCAACCATCATATTGGGGTATGTAAGTAAGTCTCATGTCTTGGCATTTAAGTCGAGAAAGATGAGTCCAAGTAAACATAGAGGCCCTTACCTTAAAGTTCTGAGTCCTAAACAAGACACTCTTTGCTCGTTACCAAATATAAGGCCAGCTCAGGCAAACATTTAAAAGAAATGGATCTCTAATGCATGCAGCGGGGCTAGCTCAGATGGTAGAGTGCTTGCTTTCCATGTGAGAGGTCATGGGGTCAATGCCCAAATTCTGCTCTGTTCTCAGTGTCAAAAATTAACCCTGAAAACCTTTTAGGAACACCTACACACATTCATGCATTTATCTACTCAGGCAATCATGTGGCAGCCCTGCAATGCATAAAATCATGCAGATGTGGGCCAGCAGCTGCAGCTAATGTTCACTTCAACCATCATATTTGGGTATGACATTGACTAGTGGAGCCTTACAGTAATACTTGGGGCTAACTGCTCTAACAACCTCTCGTCCCCTGATTCCTCCCTCCGCAGTCCATCAGGACCACTTCTTTCACTGATTATTGTTTTTACATCAGGCCTGTTCCTCCCTCACAATTTAGCAGGTCTGCCTGATAGGCCTGCAAGGCTTCACCAACCAATGCTGAGGTGGCCTTACACAGCTTGGATGGCAAAGCTGGCCCCCTAATTTTGCTACCGTCGATGGAGAGAGGTAGCTTGCAAGTGCCTCCTCCACTTTCGTTATAGCAAAATAACCGTACTGTTTATTCCCCACAATGGTCGAATAATCCGACATCGCAGGGATATAAGTATGGCTGGTGTACAGCTTTCCCCAGAAGCGCAATATTTCGTGATGCACCTCTGGGGAAAAAAGGTGAGTTTTCTGCGGTGTGAGGGAGTTTTATTTTCATTGGGAAGAAAGCGCTTGTCCAGTCTGCCACAACCCTCTTTCTCTTCCGCGGACCAGTGTAATTTTAACTTCTCAACTGCCCTAGTGATCACTTTGAGCAGCTCTTTTAAGAACTGAGAGCTACTCTCTGTTCTTGATGCACTGCCTCCCCCCTCTCGCTCCTCAGAGTTAGAGAGGGTGGGTTGACTCTCCATACCAGAGGGAGAAGTTGCTTCGTGAGCTCCAAAACCCGGAAGCGGAGAGTTGGATTTGGAGGAAAGAGCAAGAGATAGAACAACACTCGTCTCTGGTCCCCCCTCCAGATCCATATGGGACTGCCATGATTTGAGCCGGCTGGCTGCCTTGACAGTGGCCAGCACAGAGTCCTGAGGTTCCAAAACCCATCTCACTTCGGCTGAGAAGCAAGAGAGCCGGGAGCAGAGCCACTTCATTGTGAAGCATTCACAATGAGTGCAGTCAGCCCCCTTGAGGGCTGCTGCAGCATGCTCCACTTCCATACACTTCACACATAAAATGTGTCCATCCCCCTCTTTAATAAAACAAGAGCAGAGAGTAATACACTTTCTGAACTCTCTGTGGCTCATTCTGTTTGCACAGGATCGCGACAGAAGAGAAAAGATATATGTATATATTTTTATTTTAATATACTGACTCATTTATTACATTGATTTAGTATCATTTTCACAACATTTGTTTTTATCACTGATAAAAATAATGCAACTCATTTTTTTCTTTTTTTTCTTTTTTTTTTTACAGAATCACTCACCAACCAGATTATTAGGAAGCCCATTTAAGTAAAAAGTAAACTGTCCATTCTGTGAAGCTTTTCTGCTCACCACGGTTGTAAAGAGCGGTTATTTGAGTTACTGTAGCCTTCTTGTCAGCTTGACGTAGTCTGGCCTTTCTCCTCTGACCTCTCTCATTAACAAGGTGTTTCTGCAGAACTGCGGCTCACTGTGTATTTTCCCCCTCACCATACTGTGAAATTCTAGTGTTATCCGTAAAAATCCCATATCAGCTGTTTCTGAAATAGTAATTTTTTTAACAGGAGGATGACAGCCGTGTTGACTAGCTTAGCTAGTTAGAGTGCTATTGGGTTTTCTTCCCCTCCTGTGTGTTTGAGGGGGTGTGACATCATCAATGGTTACAAACAGAATAAAAGGGACTATAGTTTTTATAGATCTAAATTCATCTACACGAAGAAGAGGAAGATGAAAAAAAAAGTGACTGGACAGAACCTGTATGAATTTCTTATAGAATGATGAAAGTGTGTGTGTGTGTGTGTGTGTGTGTGTGTGTGTGTGTGTGTTAATTAGTTAGTTAGTTACTGGGGCTCAGGTGGATCTTGCCCTAATCATAAAAATGAGGCCATGATGATTCATGGCCTGATTTCAACCAGGAATATCAACAAACTGGCACAGAGGACAGACAGATACACACAGAGAGAGAGTGAGAGTGAGTGAATGAGTGAGAGAGAGAGAGAGAGAGAGAGAGAGAGAGAGAGAGAGAGAGAGAGAAATTGTGGAAACAGATAATCAGAAGTGGAGTGGAGGGATTTGAATCTCTTATGAATCCACACACTGCTCGTGACCTTGGGTAAACACAAGTTGGGGAAAATGGATGTGATGAGAAACAAGGGAATGAGGTACAGAGATAAAGCGAGAAAGACTGAGGCATGATGGAGGAAGATGAAGTGGAGTGGCCAGAGGGAGGCCATCAGCCTGTGTGTTTCAGGTCTCTGTGGTTAATGGACTCTGTGGGTGAGAGAGAGCGAGAGAGAGAGAGAGAGAGAGAGAGAGAGAGAGAGAGAGAGAGAGAGAGAGAGAGAGAGAGGAATGAGTAGATGCATTACTGTAATGGCATGATGCCCATATTAATTACGCAACTGTAATAAACAAAGTAATTTCAGCTTGTTTCTGTCCAGCCTCCACCTCCTCTCCTAGATATGTGTGTGCGTGTGTGTGTGTGCGCGTGTGTGTGTGTCTGGGTGTGTGTGCGTGTGTGAGTGAGTAAGTGAGTGAGTGAGAAAGAAAGAGAGAGACTGAGGTATCTCTGTAGGCCTCACTTAATAGAAACACAAAAAATGGGTCAATAACGAATAGAACACTGCCTAGTTTCAGAAAACATCCTCGTGCTGCTCACGTGTGTGTCTTGGAGCTGTTCTTCAATATCCCATTTCTTCATCTGTCACTCTCCCTCACACATCTCTTGTTCCCTCCCTCCTGCTCATTCTCAAAGGTTTCCCAGTGCAACGTCTGCTACGCTTCAGTGACAGCAGCTCATGTCCAGCTGCACCCAGAGCTCTCTCACAGAACCAGACCCTGCACTTCAAAGGCCATTTCAGCTGTGGGGGACACGATGCCAGATTGGGTGGTTTCCCTCCCAAATGAGTTTCTTTTCCACTGGGCCGAAACAAAATAACTTGGGGCTATGGATATAATTGTGGTACATTTGTTGATTATTTATGGGCACTATCATTTATACAGGTCTGACATGTATTTTCCAAAAGTTACATTTTGAATTCTAACTGGTATGTAAATGGTTAATGATATCGGTAAAAAAAAGTGTGTGTGGGGGGGGGGGGCCTTTTAAAACATTTTTTTTTACTATCCAACAAATTGGATGATCTGAGGATTGCTTACAAGTTGAGACAGATGGTATTCCACATTATTTATAAAATATTACATTGATATCATTCACAAAAAGATCACTTAATAAGGAACAAAAGCAAACTGATAAGATTGAATATGAACATGCCATAATTGCCTAACATTCAATCAGCTTCTTGTTGCTATGCGGTTTCACTTTGATGATGTCACACAAGCTGTTTGATGATGTTTCACAGGCTGTCTGTGATTGGTCATTCCATTTATTTATTTATTTATTTATTTATTATGAAAGATTCTGTCAGGTCCAGTTCTCCAACCAGGACAGCCTAGAACTATTTCATCCACATTAATTTAGAACTACTTCAGCAGTTTGATGTTCTAGAACTACTTCAGTTGGTCACTATTCTAGAACTGCTTCAACTGCTCAGTATTCTAAAATTACTTTAGCCACTAGAGTTCTGGAACTGCTTCAGATGCTCAGCGTTCTACCACTATTTTAGCTGCTACGTATCTTATGACTATTTTAGCTGTTCTGTGCTGTTGGTTCTGTGTTCTAGAACTATTTTAGCTGCTCACTTTTTCCAAACTACTTCAGCTGCTCAGTATTCTATAACTACTTCAGCAGTTGAGTATTCTACAACTATGTTAGTTGCTGTTCAAGGTTCCAGAACTACTTCAGCTCCTCATTATCATAGAACTATTTTAGCTGTTCGATATTTTGATGACCTCTTCAGCTGCTCAGTATTCTAGCACTATTTTAGCTGCTTCGTATTCTATGACTACTTCAGTTGTTCAGTATTGTAGAACTATTTTAGCTACTCACTATTCTAGAGCTATTTTGGCTACTCAGTATTCTATGACTACTTCAACTGTTCAGTTTTGTAGAACTGCTTCAGCTGTTCAGTGTTGTAGAACTATTTTAGCTACTCAGTATTCTAGAACTATTTTAGCTGCTTGGTATTATATGACACTTCAGCTGTTCAGGGTTCTAGAACTGCTTTGGCTGATCAGTATTGTCGAACTATTTCAAGTGCTCAGTATTCTAGAACTGCTTCACATGATCAGTATTCTAGCACTAATATTAGCTGCTCAGTATCTTATGACTACTTTAGCTGTGCAGTATTCTAGTACTACTTCATCAAATGACTGTTCTAGAACTATTTAAGCTGCTCACTGTTCTAGAATTATTTTAGTTGCTCAGTATTCTATGATTTCTTCAGAAGTTCAGTATTCTAGAACTGCTCAGAGGTGTTAAATAACACAACAGAAATACTTTGCTTTTGGTCTTAAATACATTTCAGGAATATTTGATCTTGACTGTGTGTAGATGACTCTTTCAGCTTTAGCTTTTACTCCACTCCATTTTAAAAAAACAAATGTCTACTTTAACTATACTGAGCATCTCCAGTTAATTACACACACACACATATATATATATATATATATATATATATATATATATATATATATATATATATATATATATATATATATATAATTTATTTATTTATTTATTTATTTTTCTCAGCAGTCCAATCACCATAACGCACCTCCAACGTTCACCTCGAGGAGCTGACTCAAAGATTCAACTGATTTACGAACGACACCACTAAAAAACAATTTGGAGCTAACTCTTAACTCAGAAACTTAAATCAGAAACTTCTCTAATTTTTTCTGAGAATGACTCTCAGTCCTGCTCATCAGAGCAAAAAGCAATACGATTGAGAAAATTGTTGTTACTTTTAATAAAATAACTTTTATCTCTCTAGTCATTTCTGAAAAAAAACTGTAGCATTAATAATTTACAGACAGACAAGGAAACTGTGTGCCTATATTTTTTAGAAATAACCGTTAATGTATTTATTTATTTTTTTAAGAATGTTTATGCTTATCACATTAGCACCCAAGCTAACTCGCTAACTGCTTATGCAAACTTAGCGAAGGCATGTTTGGAAGCTGACATCAGCATTATTGATGCTGGGTTGAAATAGATGATTAAGTCATTGTACTTTACTAAATGTGTTTTTTGTTCTGTAAACAATCTTCTCGGAAATCCTGTCGAGTTAGCTTGAGTCAGCTAGCTAGTCTGGAGTGAGCTAATAGCTATGCACTGAATACTGCAGTGAAGTTAAGTAAATTATTGGACAATATGACAATTTAGACTCCGAATTCTGTCAGAAAGCGACACACAATCTGCTTCACTCAGTGAACTTTACAAAATTTTCAAATCCGTATCTGGTTAGCAAACATTACTACAGCTTTATAAATTACAGCCTTGTGCTGCATGAGCTTGTGAGCTTGTGCTGCATGGATATCACATAATTTCTGGGGTTTAGCTTGTTTTGTCCATGTCTACATGACTCGACTGTAAAATGCCATCAAAGTATATGGAAAAAATCTGTGCTTCTGATACAGACAACAACTTTAAAAATTAATCATCAGAATTATTTTTGATTCAGGGAGAAAATAAAAAAATCACATCATGAATCTCAAAGACTGTCATACACAATATGAGTCATGATTAGACATTTATTTATTTATTTTATTTTTTGCAATACTGATGCTAAAAGCTTGAGTAGTATCAGTAGATAAGTATTGATACTTATCTGAGGGGTGTGTGTGTGTTTGTGTGTGTGTGTGTGTGTATATATATATATATATATATATATATATATATATATATATATATATATATATATATATATATGACACTAAGCTTTAAATGATGTTTTAAACAGAATCACTTAAAATACAGGGGAAATACATAGCAAATATAACAATGTATATACTATATAATAAAGTATAAATATTGTCTAAATATAATTTATAAGTAGAAAAGTATACTATATTTATAAGTATAAAATCAGTCCTAAGAAAATACAAATACTATCAATCCTCTTGTAATATGTAAACATTTCCAGTTCCAATAATAAAGATAAAAAAAAAAAATTCCAAATTAATTTTAAATCTTTTCCAGGATCAGTTAAAATGTGTTCTTTTTCCCCCTGTAATATCTCATTTTTGCTGCAGATTGTCGGTATCGAGTGGGTACCATCTCTAATCATGATAAAGCCTAATAGCGTAGGTTTGTAAGCAAACTAGAATCAAAACAGTATTGTTGCATTGAAGAAGCCAGTTTGATGATTTAATGTCTACAAAAAGTTACTTTTTTATATTTAGAAAAACATAATTTTTATTTACTATGAAAAAATGTAAATGAAAATAATTATATAAAAAATCTGCACAAATAATAATTATTTTGTACACATTTTTAATAATAGAAATATATCACGATATCACGACATCACAGAAAAGCGTATCGTGACAAAATTTGTCACGAACTCAAAATAATGTTGACATAATGCCCAGCTCCATTTTTGATTGGGATTGATTAAAAAAAAAAAAAAACCCACCACCGCCTTGCTCCTGTGTGCCTCAGACATGTTTTTATATGGTCTTTGCTTTCACAGCTAGTTGTGCTGGCTCAGTGGTTAAGGCTTTGAGCTCGGAAGGTTGTGTGCTGAAATCCCAGCAGCTCCAAACTGCCCTGCTTGGGTCATTGAACAATGACCTTCAGCTCAGATGTTTCCAGCATCACCCAAATTAGCAAATGTCTTGAATAATTTTACACTTCGTAAAATATTACTGTAAAATCTACAGCATTTTTTTACAGTGTGTGTGAGACTCAGACACAATGTCAATCATAAAGCCTCAATGACCCTGTGTGTATAATCCATCACAAGTCGCCTGTAGACTCACAGTCTATAGACTACACAACATTTGGGATTGAAAATAGTCAGTTCAATCTGACAACCCGCACCCGAGAATTGCTGGCATACCGAAAACTTGCCGCCTGTCTCTGCCTGTGCGCCTCAGGCACTTTCTTCGCTACACCGAATAAGATGAGGCGATCAATTAAACGAACCAAAAGGATCGATTCGACTGAACACAGCTGCTGTAGCTGCCGCAGGGTTCCATATTTATGGACTGAGTTTATTAAAATGAGGAACCGGCGCACGAGCGTGGCAGCCTGCGTGGGCGCGTGGCAGATTTTGGGAGTGTAACAGAAACGGACCGTGTCAGAGCTTTCCAAAACGCTGAGTTCAAAAAGTGTAAAAGCACAATCTGTCATGATGCTATAGGCTACTTAAAGGTGTAGTTTGTCATTTTTTCTGCAATCATATATCAATTTCAGTTGATTCTAAGTCAGTTATTATTGATAATAATTGACCATAAATGTAATATTCTCGAAAAAGGACAGTGTGTAAAAACAAATAATTCGTATTTGCACACTGCTGCATAAGGGAGTTTTCACACTGGTGGTTCAGTCTGAAACAGAGCACGGTTTGCATGAAAAATTGATAATGTGAAAGCTGTCATGCAGTCCAGGAAGCGCAGGAACCTTTATTAAAAATAAAGGTTCCAATTAGAACCAAAAAGGGTTTTTCAGCCTGGTGCCACAGGAGAACCCTTTTAAGTTGCACAAAGAACTTTTTACTTTCAAGTTCTTTAGAGAACACTCTATTTATTGGTGCTTTAAAGAACCCAGAAATGGTTCTCCACAGCAGTGCCACAAGAAGCCATGTTATCATAAGTTCTTTAAAATAAAAAAAAAAAAGCCCTTAGTGCTTTAAGGAACTAAAGTTAGGTTCTTAAGAGTGATGCCAGAAGAACCATTGCCAGTCCTACAAAGAACCTTATAGGGTTCACTTTAACCTGTTAAGGGATGATACCTTGAAGAACCAATACACTGCTCTGAAGAACCTATAATAAAACATGAACTTCTTTAATTTCCACAGAGCTATATAGCTCAACTCAAGAACCCTATGCAATGAAAAATGGTTCTTGACAAGAAGAAGGTTCTTTGTATAACCTATGGTGCTGTAAATAATCCCTTAAAGAACCTTCATTTTTAAGAGCGTAGGAGGTTGTCTGAGTTCGGTTGCACTGGATCTGTGCCGTGATTCGCGTGAATGTGAACGCTACTCGGGTCCGCATTTGTACGACCCCATGTGAAGCAGATCAGCCTGGTTTATGTGTGCAGAAGCACCAGTTGTGCCAGCAGCATTATAATTCACACACTCACTACGTACATCTGGGCGATTTAAAAGCAACATCTCTAGACGGCACTGCAGAGCCAAAACATCCCTGTCAGGTTTCCAAGTCAAACTGTAAAATGTTACATTTTATACACAGTGACATTAAGCACACTGATGAGCTGTCCCTCACAACTTTCTGCTGTCATCATGACTGTTGTCATGAGCTGTGTTTCAAATTGAAAACTCTAACCTTACATTCGAATGTATTTTCTAATGGAGAAAAGCCAAAAGATGCACACAAATGAGCACTTTCGGAAGGTTTAAAGGTTTACAAAATTGGAACACTAACTGTAATAAGAAAACTGGTTTGTGTATGCGATTTAAGAGACAATGCTTTTTGTTCAGCATTGGTAGAGAGATGGGAGCCTTCTTTTTTTTTTTGCTTCATTACAGTAATGCAGTGTAAGGATAGTAAAAAGTCCAAAATAACATGCACCCTATTCATTTAAATAAGACTTGTCTGAATGTGTGACCCCAAAAATATTAGCACAAACAATCTCTCTCTAATATTCATTTTTAAAATGAATGAATCAATCAATGAATGAATGAAACAAAAGAGTAGATGGGAAGTTTCTCTTGTGACCCCATTTGTAAAAAAGTTTGAGAAGAACTCAGTTACATTCTCACAACAGCCACTCCACCCATCATGATTAGGTCATCATTAACCGACTATGTTGACAATTAAAACATAACATTTAAAGATGAATGGATGGAGAAGTGAGTGTAGTTTCGATACAGATGTCTATTTCTATCTTTCTGTGTTGTAATATCACTTGTTACACTGTCATCACTCTGTCATTGTATATATCTCCATCTATCGTAATAAAATTAACAATTACCTCTAGCCTTTCTGTATTTCAGAAACATACCCACTGCTACTTTAAATTTCATTCTTGTAGACAGTGTTGGTTTGAGACTTTACTGTTTAATTGATGTAATACAGCTTTATATACAACTACAGCGCCCTCCACTAATATTGGCACCCTTGGTAAATATGAGCAAAGAAAGCTGTGAAAAATTGTCTTTATTGTTAAACCTTTTGATATTCTGGTAAAAAAAAAAAATTCACAGAAATACTCTGCTCTCATGGATATCAAACAATTGCAAACACAACACAGGTTTATCAAAAAAATATCTTTGCTAAATATATGCGTGTGCCACAATTATTGGCACCCCTATGAATTCATATGAAAAAAAAATATATTTGAAGTATATTCTCATTAATATTTTACTTTTTTTTTTAGTACACCTGGGTGACTAGGAACAGGAAATTGTTCAAACATGACTTCCTGTTTCACAGGGATATAAATATGAGGTAACACATAGGACAAATTCCTTTAGTCATTCATAACAATGGGTAAGGGAATGTAGCTTTGATGTGCGGCATAAGGTTGTTGAGCTTCACAAAATGGAAGTTTCTTTAAGAAAATTGCACAAGCATTGAAAATGCCCATTTCCACCATCAGGGCAATAATTAAGAAATGTTATGAATCAACCTGGAATTGGACGTGCGTCTATATTGTCTCAATGCACTGTGAAGAGGACGGTTTGAGTGGCCAAAAAATCTCCAAGGATCATGTCTGGAGAATTGCAGAAGTTAGTTGTGTCTTGGGGTCAGAAAGTCTCCAAAACTACAATCTGAAGTCACCTATATCACCCCAAGTTGTTTGGAAGGATTCCAAGAAAAAAGCCTCTACTCTCATTCAAAAACAAACTCAAGCATCTTCAGTTTGCCACACACTACTGGAACTTCAAATGGGATCGGGTTCTATGGTCAGATGAAACCAAAATAGAGCTTTTTGGCAATAAACACCAGAGGTGGTTTTGGTGCACACAGAGAGGTAGCCATATGAAAAAGTACCTCATGCCCACGGTTAAATATGGTGGTGGCTCTTTAATGTTTTGGGGCTATTTTTCTACCAGAGGACCTGGACATTTTGTTAGGATACATGGAATCATGGACTATCAAACATCAACAGATATTAAATGAAAACCTGGCTGCCTCTGCCAGAAAGCTTAACATGGGCCGTGGTTGGATCTTCCAGCAGGACAATGATCCAAAATATACATCAAAATCAACACAAAAATGGTTTACTGACCACAAAATCAAGGTCCTGCCATGGTCATCCCAGTCCCCTGACCTGAACCCCATAGAAAACCTGTGGGGTGAACTGAAGAAATCTCGAAATTTGAAGCCTCGAAATTTGAAGGATCTGGAGAAATTCTTTATGGAGGAATGGTCTCAGATCCCTTGCCAGGTATTCTCCAACCTCAGGCATTATAGGAGAAGACTCAGAGCTGTAATATTGGCAGAGGGAGGTAACACAAAGCATTGACTAAAAGGGTGCCAATAACTGTTGCACACCTATATTAAACAAAGGTTTTTTTGATAAACCTGTGTTTTGTTTCCAATTGTTTGATATTTCTGTGAATTTTTGGAACAAAAGATAAAAAGATTCAACAATAAAGACAATTTTTCACAGCCTTCTTTGCTAATATTTACGAAGGGTGCCAATATTAATGGCGGGCACCATGTATAGCATTTGTAAAACTAATAGGCTTATAGGCTACAGCACACTATCAACATATACCACACTGCAACAATCATGTGACTATATTTCAGCAGATGGGGTGTGGGGCATGTGTGCGTGTTTGCGTGTGTGTGTGTGTGTGTGCGTGTTTGCATATGTGTGTATTATGGATGCCAATTGCTGTGGTGTTCGTGCTGAATGTTCTTTATTATGGGATTTCTGATTCCATGTGTTAATTGTGGCGTTTTTGTTCATTTGGGCCTCTAGAGTTAAAACTGTGTAGTGTATTGTGATGTCACTCATTTGTTTATCTATTTATTGTCACCTATTTATCTATCAATTTGTCACCTATTTATTCATTGTGATGTCACTTCATCCATCCATCCATCTTCAACCGCTTACTCCTTTTCAGGGTCGCGGGGAACCTGGAGCCTATCCCAGGAAGCCTCAGGCACAAGGCGGGGTACACCCTGGACAGGGTGCCAGTCCATCGCAGGGCACAATGTGATGTCACTTGTTCTTCTATTTATTATGATGTCACCTATTTATCTATCTGTTTATTTATTCATTTATTCTGTTGTTTCTTGAAATGATTAAGTAGCGTTTAGCTGTAAATGTTTTTGTTCTGTCTATTTACTCCTGTGACTTTTATTTGTATATTACTTTATATATTTTATTTGTGTTACTGTAACGTGTGTGTGTGTGTACATATTGTATACATATTGTACATACACCTGCATATTAATTAAGTACACATGGTCAGGTACAGTGAGGGTAATGATGATAAATAGGTGACATCACAATAAATGGGTAAATACAGTATGTGGCGTCACAGTAATTAGATTAATATTTGATTATTTAGTTCAGGTGCTGCTGTAGTTTGTTGTAAATATGCCTTTGCGTAAAAGACGAACGTTCATATGTTTCTTTGTGAGTCAAAAATATTGCTTGGAGGATGCGGGCATCGATCCCGCTACCTCTCGCATGCTAAGCGAGCGCTCTACCATTTGAGCTAATCCCCCTATTAGGCATGTTTCAAGAGAAGGGGAAAATGACTCAAATTAATTCGATATGGTGTGTGTATATATTATAGCTGTGATACTGCATACTAAGTCGTTATGATTAGCACTTCTATAAATTCAGGTTTCTGTATGAGTTTCTCTCCGGTTTTCTGAGGAGACTGAAGGCGCCGGTGTGTGTTTTATACACAGGACAATGTCGCCGCCTAGTGGCCTCTCACACACACACACACACACACACACACACACACACACACGCACACACACACACATTCATTAACTGTGTCAATACATATTATTTAGTTGAAGACTTTTTTGTTTAAATGAGCTATTTGTTGAATAATATCCAGTTTGCTAAAATTCGCTGACTTTAGATAGACTTATGTAATGCCTTAATTAGAGCCCTATGTTGTAAGGATCATTATCATGACAAACATATGAAAAGTTCTACTACTACTAATCCGTCCATCCATCCATCCATCTTCTATACCGCTTTATCCTTTTCAGGGTCACAGGAAACCTGGAGCCTATCCCAGGGAGCATCGGGCACAAGGCAGGGTACACCCTGGACAGGGTGCCAATCCATCGCAGGGCACAATCACATACACATTCACACACCCATTCATACACTACAGACACTTTGGACTCACAAATCAGCTTACCATGCATGTCTTTGGACTGGGGGAGGAAACCGGAGTACCCAGGAGGAAACCCCGCAGCACGGGGAGAACATGCAAACTCCGCACACACAGGGACACAGGGGCATTGTCATGCTGGAACATGTTTTTAGCTCTTTTCCACCAGGGCCGGAGTCCAATCTTGAACCCGGCTGTGCTTTTCCACACAAAAAACCCTGGGCCGTTGCCCAATTCCTGGAGTCGAACCAGCCCTGAAACCTTGCTAGTCTCAAACAGGAGCACCTGTGACGTCAGTAGACAGAGTTTTCACTACAGATCGCAGTTTGAAAGGCGCCATATTTAACAGCTTTTTTCGGAGTTGCATTAAACATTAACAACCAAGAGGTTAAACATGTCGGTTCAACAGTATTCAACACTAGCAAGCCTATATTCATGCTTTTCTAACGTTATGAGAATATGTGTTATGCTGTTCGAACTAGCTAGCCGCCGGCTAACATGTTTACTAGCTACCTTTGGTTTTCTTAACTCTGGCCCTCGAGGTCCACTGTCTTGCATTATTGTTTTGCTTCCTCCATGACCAAACTCACTTGAAGAAGCTAACCAAGATTTTCAGAATTGGAAAGTTACAGGCAGTTGAGTTTGATCATGGTTCACACTAAACTCTGCAGGACAGGACACCTTGAGGGCCAAGAGTTGAAAAACCATTAAGTACACGATTCATCAAATCAGATTTCTTTATCACTATTACTTGCACAAGTTTAACAGTAAGTGAAATTCTGTAATGCTTGTTTCATCAGTGTGCAGTCCACTTTCACAATTTACACAATGCAAATCAAACTATAGGTTGCACTACAGCATAGTCCGCTTTATGGATAACGCACTGCATTAATAAGTAAGAGTGACCTGCATGCTGACTTTTTGTTCCCTTGTAGCTATTTAGACTCCTGCTCCAATCAGCAAGATGACCTGGAGGAGGCAGAGACTTCCACGAGCGGTATTGCCTCATCACATACACCGAAGAGCAGAAGAGCACATAATGGCATTGCTTTGCACAACAAGCATCATCCAAAATTTCCCTGTGTGTATGTTATTATAACACTAGTTCCCTTTAAGTTGTGTTCTAATTTGTTACTCCTCTCTTACACAGGAAAAAGAAAATGTGACAGTAACCAGGATCTGCTGGAATATTTTGAAGCTGAGGATGAACGTTTCATGCTGCAAATAAGAGCGCTGCATCAAGACATCATGACAAGTATGAATGATACCTTAGCATCTCTACTTGGACGTCTAGGGCACATGGTGACAGTCATTGAGGCTGAACAGAGGAAGGCGGCCTAAACAGCTGGTTTTTTTTTCATGTCAGCACCTTTGCTGAAGACATCTACATAGTTTTTCTTGCACTGGAAATCTTCAACTATTTTGCACTGAATATTTTGTTTATTTTTGTACAGTTGTTCAATGTGTATGTGTGGTTGTTCAAAGAATTGCACTTAAACCTTGTATTCACTTTGTAATCACAATTTTTTATTGTACATAGTAGTTCCAGTGAAGGGAAATTGTTATGCTACAGCATGCAAAGATACTTTATACAATTGTGTGCTTCCAACTTTGGAAGTTTGTGGAAGAAAGACATATGGGTGTGATGTTCAAGTGTCCACGTACTTCTGGTCATATAATGTATCTCTTCTGTTTTCTATTCAGTTCTTTTGACAATATAGAGTATAAACTGCTCCTCACTGGATGTTATTCTCTTTATTGCACCATTCTGAGTAAACTCTAGAAAATTTTGTATATGAAAGTCCCAGGAGATCAACAGTTATAGAAATAGTCAAACCGGTCCATCCGGTAACAACAATCATGCCACGGACAAAATCACTGAGATCACATCTTTCCCCAATATGATGATTGAAGTGAACATAAGCTGAAGCTACTTGCAATGCATCCACATGATTGGCTGAGTGCATGAAGGTATAAGAGTGTTCCTAACAAGGTACTCAAGGATAGTATTTGTACAAAGATTCTCAGGGATAGAATTTGACAGCGAGAAGGGAGCAGTATTTGGAGGATGCAGGCATCGATCCCACTACCTCTCACATGCTAAGCAAGCGGTATACCATCTGAGCTAATCCCCCTGCATGCAATACAGATTCTCCACGCAATACAGATTCTCCACATTACCAGACAGGGTGTAAGATGATTGGCTTAGTTGTATAATGCATGAATTTGTGCAGCTGTTCCTGAAAAGGTTCTCAGAGTTAGTTTTTGACACTGGGAAAAGAGCAATATTTGGAGGATGCGGGCATCGATCCCGCTACCTCTCGCATGCGAAGCGAGCACTCTACCATCTGAGCTAATCCCCCTGCCTATATGGCTGGATATCATGGATCGTCAGGCTGGAAGGACAAATAGCGCTTGGCGTCATCAGCATAGCAGTGGTATGAGAAGCCATGAGACTCAATCACCTGTCCCAGAGATGTATTGTAGATAGAAAAGAGCAGTCGACCCAGAACTGATCTCTGTGGGATGCCATGTGGCCATTATTACCAGACAGGGTGGAAGATCCATTTCTTTTAAATGTTTGCCTGAGATGGCCTTATATTTGGTAAAGAGAAAATACCCACTACCTCTCACATGCAGAGAATCCCCACAACATTAGTTGCAGCTGCTGGCCCACATCTGCATGATTTTATGCATTGCAGGGCTGCCACATGATTGCCTGGCTAGATAAATGCATGAATGTGTGCAGCTGTACCTTAAGAGGTTCTCAAGGATAGTTTTTGACACTGAGAACATAACCGTTTTTGGAGGATCCCACTACCTCTCACATGCAGAGAATCCCCACAACATTAGCTGCAGCTGCTGGCCCACATCTGCATGATTTTATGCATTGCAGGACTGCCACATGATTGCCTGGCAAGATAAATGCATGAATTTGTGCAGCTGTTCCTGAAAAGGTTCTCAGAGTTAATTTTTACCACTGGGGAAAGAGCAGTATTTGGAGGATGCAGGCATCGATCCCGCTACCTCTCGCATGCAAAGCAAGACTTACTTACATACCCCAATATGATGGTTAAAGTGAACATTAGCTGCAGCCCCACATCTGCATGATTTTATGCATTGCAGGGCTGCCACATGATTGCCTGGCTAGATAAATGCATGAATGTGTGCAGCTGTACCTTAAGAGGTTCTCAAGGATAGTTTTTGACACTGAGAACATAACCGTTTTTGGAGGATCCCACTACCTCTCACATGCAGAGAATCCCCACAACATTAGCTGCAGCTGCTGGCCCACATCTGCATGATTTTATGCATTGCAGGACTGCCACATGATTGCCTGGCAAGATAAATGCATGAATGTGTGCAGCTGTACCTTAAAAGGTTCTCAAGGAAAGTTTTTGACAATGAGAACAGAGCAGTTTTTGGAGGATCCCACTACCTCTCACATGCAAAGCAAGCGATCTACCATCTGAGCTGATCCCCCTGCCTTCAAGATTGGACATCATGGATATCCCCCTACAGGCAATGGAGAACCTCCACATTACCAGACAGTGTGAGATGATTGGCTTAGTTGGGTAATGCATGAATTTGTGCAGCTGTTCCTGAAAAGGTTCTCAGAGTTAGTTTTTGACACTGGGAAAAGAGCAATATTTGGAGGATGCGGGCATCGATCCCGCTACCTCTCGCATGCTAAGCGAGCGCTCTACCATCTGAGCTAATCCCCCTGCCTATAAGGCTGGATATCATGGATCGTCAGGCTGGAAGGACAAATAGCGCTTGGCGTCATCAGCATAGCAGTGGTATGAGAAGCCATGAGACTCAATCACCTGTCCCAGAGATGTATTGTAGATAGAAAAGAGCAGTCGACCCAGAACTGATCTCTGTGGGATGCCATGTGGCCATTATTACCAGACAGGGTGGAAGATCCATTTCTTTTAAATGTTTGCCTGAGATGGCCTTATATTTGGTAAAGAGAAAATAGTGTCTTGTTTAGGACTCGGAACTTTAAGTTAAGGGTCTGTATGTTTACTTGGACTCATCTTTCTCCACTTAAATGCCAAGACGTGAGACTTACTTACATACCCCAATATGATGGTTGAAGTGAACATTAGCTGCTGGCCCACATCTGCATGATTTTATGCATTGCAGGGCTGCCACATGATTGCCTGGCTGGATAAATGCATGCAGCTGTACCTTAAGAGGTTTTCAGGGATAGTTTTTGACACTGAGAACAGAGCAGTATTTGGAGGGTGCAGGCGTCCATCCCGCATGCAAAGCAAGACTTACTTACGTACCCCAATATGATGGTTGAAGTGAACATTAGCTGCAGCTGCTGGCCAACATCTGCATGATTTTATGCATTGCAGGGCTGCCACATGATTGCCTGGCTAGATAAATGCATGAATGTGTGCAGCTGTACCTTAAGAGGTTCTCAAGGATAGTTTTTGACACTGAGAACATAGCAGTTTTTGGAGGATCCCACTACCTCTCACATGCAGAGAATCCCCACAACATTAGCTGCAGCTGCTGGCCAACATCTGCATGATTTTATGCATTGCAGGGCTGCCACATGATTGCCTGGCTAGATAAATGCATGAATGTGTGCAGCTGTACCTTAAGAGGTTCTCAAGGATAGTTTTTGATACTGAGAACATAGCAGTTTTTGGAGGATCCCACTACCTCTCACATGCAGAGAATCCCCACAACATTAGCTGCAGCTGCTGGCCCACATCTGCATGATTTTATGCATTGCAGGACTGCCACATGATTGCCTGGCAAGATAAATGCATGAATGTGTGCAGCTGTACCTTAAAAGGCTCTCAAGGATAGTTTTTGACAATGAGAACAGAGCAGTTTTTGGAGGATCCCACTACCTTTCACATGCAAAGCAAGCGCTCTACCATCTGAGCTGATCCCCCTGCCTTCAAGATTGGATATCATGGATATCCACCTACAGGCAATGGAGAATCTCCACATTACCAGACAGTGTGAGACTATTGGCTTAGTTGGGTAATGCATGAATTTGTGCAGCTGTTCCTGAAAAGGTTCTCTGAGTTAGTTTTTAACACTGGGAAAAGAACAATATTTGGAGGGTTCAGGCATCCATCCCGTTACCTCTCGCATGCAAAGCAAGACTTACTTACATACCCCAATATGATGGTTAAAGTGAACATTAGCTGCAGCCCCACATCTGCATGATTTTATGCATTGCAGGGCTGCCACATGATTGCCTGGCTAGATAAATGCATGAATGAATGTGTGCAGCTGTACCTTAAGAGGTTCTCAAGGATAGTTTTTGACACTGAGAACATAACCGTTTTTGGAGGATCCCACTACCTCTCACATGCAGAGAATCCCCACAACATTAGCTGCAGCTGCTGGCCCACATCTACATGATTTTATGCATTGCAGGACTGCCACATGATTGCCTGGCAAGATAAATGCATGAATGTGTGCAGCTGTACCTTAAAAGGTTCTCAAGGAAAGTTTTTGACAATGAGAACAGAGCAGTTTTTGGAGGATCCCACTACCTCCCACATGCAAAGCAAGCGATCTACCATCTGAGCTGATCCCCCTGCCTTCAAGATTGGACATCATGGATATCCCCCTACAGGCAATGGAGAACCTCCACATTACCAGACAGTGTGAGATGATTGGCTTAGTTGGGTAATGCATGAATTTGTGCAGCTGTTCCTGAAAAGGTTCTCAGAGTTCATTTTTAACACTGGGGAAAGAGCACTATTTGGAGGATGCAGGCATCGATCCCGCTACCTCTCGCATGCAAAGCGAGCGCTCTACCATTTGAGCTAATCCCCCTGCATGCAATACCCACTCTCCACATTACCAGACAGGGTGTAAGATGATTGGCTTAGGGGTATATTGCATGAATTTGTGCAGCTGTTCCTGAAAAGGTTCTCAGAGTTAGTTTTTGACACTGGGAAAAGAGCAATATTTGGAGGATGCGGGCATCGATCCCGCTACCTCTCGCATGCTAAGCGAGCGCTCTACCACCTGAGCTAATCCCCCTGCCTATAAAGCTGGATATCATGGATCGTCAGGCTGGAAGGACAAATAGCGCTTGGCGTCATCAGCATAGCAGTGGTATGAGAAGCCATGAGACTCAATCACCTGTCCCAGAGATGTATTGTAGATAGAAAAGAGCAGTCGACCCAGAACTGATCTCTGTGGGATGCCATGTGGCCATTATTACCAGACAGGGTGGAAGATCCATTTCTTTTAAATGTTTGCCTGAGCTGGCCTTATATTTGGTAAAGAGAAAATACCCACTACCTCTCACATGCAGAGAATCCCCACAACATTAGTTGCAGCTGCTGGCCCACATCTGCATGATTTTATGCATTGCAGGACTGCCACATGATTGCCTGGCAAGATAAATGCATGAATGTGTGCAGCTTTACCTTAAAAGGTTCTCAAGGATAGCTTTTGACAATGAGAAGAGAGCAGTTTTTGGAGGATGCGGGAGAATCCCACTACCTCTCGCATGCTAAGCAAGCACTCTACCATCTGAGCTAATCCCCCTACAGGCGATGGAGAATCTCCACATTACCAGACAGTGTGAGATGATTGGCTTAGTTGGATAATGCATGAATTTGTGCCGCTGTTCCTGAAAAGGTTCTCAGAGTTAGTTTTTAACACTGGGGAAAGAGCAGTATTTGGAGGATGCAGGCATCGATCCCGCTACCTCTCGCATGCAAAGCAAGACTTACTTACATACCCCAATATGATGGCTAAAGTGAACATTAGCTGCAGCCCCACATCTGCATGATTTTATGCATTGCAGGGCTGCCACATGATTGCCTGGCTAGATAAATGCATGAATGTGTGCAGCTGTACCTTAAGAGGTTCTCAAGGATAGTTTTTGACACTGAGAACATAACCGTTTTTGGAGGATCCCACTACCTCTCACATGCAGAGAATCCCCACAACATTAGCTGCAGCTGCTGGCCCACATCTGCATGATTTTATGCATTGCAGGACTGCCACATGATTGCCTGGCAAGATAAATGCATGAATGTGTGCAGCTGTACCTTAAAAGGTTCTCAAGGAAAGTTTTTGACAATGAGATCAGAGCAGTTTTTGGAGGATCCCACTACCTCTCACATGCAAAGCAAGCGATCTACCATCTGAGCTGATCCCCCTGCCTTCAAGATTGGACATCATGGATATCCCCCTACAGGCAATGGAGAACCTCCACATTACCAGACAGTGTGAGATGATTGGCTTAGTTGGGTAATGCATGAATTTGTGCAGCAGTTCCTGAAAAGGTTCTCAGAGTTAATTTTTAACACTGGGGAAAGAGCACTATTTGGAGGATGCAGGCATCGATCCCGCTACCTCTCGCATGCAACGCAAGCGCTCTACCATTTGAGCTAATCCCCCTGCATGCAATATCCACTCTCCACATTACCAGACAGGGTGTAAGATGATTGGCTTAGGGGTATATTGCATGAATTTGTGCAGCTGCTCCTGAAAAGGTTCTCAGAGTTAGTTTTTGACACTGGGTAAAGACCAATATTTGGAGGATGCGGGCATCGATCCCGCTACCTCTCGCATGCTAAGCGAGCGCTCTACCATCTGAGCTAATCCCCCTGCCTATAAGGCTGGATATCATGGATCGTCAGGCTGGAAGGACAAATAGCGCTTGGCGTCATCAGCATAGCAGTGGTATGAGAAGCCATGAGACTCAATCACCTGTCCCAGAGATGTATTGTAGATAGAAAAGAGCAGTCGACCCAGAACTGATCTCTGCGGGATGCCATGTGGCCATTATTACCAGACAGGGTGGAAGATCCATTTCTTTTAAATGTTTGCCTGAGCTGGCCTTATATTTGGTAAAGAGAAAATAGTGTCTTGTTTAGGACTCGGAACTTTAAGTTAAGGGTCTGTATGTTTACTTGGACTCATCTTTCTCCACTTAAATGCCAAGACGTGAGACTTACTTACATACCCCAATATGATGGTTGAAGTGAACATTAGCTGCTGGCCCACATCTGCATGATTTTATGCATTGCAGGGCTGCCACATGATTGCCTGGCTGGATAAATGCATGCAGCTGTACCTTAAGAGGTTTTCAGGGATAGTTTTTGACACTGAGAACAGAGCAGTATTTGGAGGGTGCAGGCGTCCATCCCGCATGCAAAACAAGACTTACTTACGTACCCCAATATGATGGTTGAAGTGAACATTAGCTGCAGCTGCTGGCCAACATCTGCATGATTTTATGCATTGCAGGGCTGCCACATGATTGCCTGGCTAGATAAATGCATGAATGTGTGCAGCTGTACCTTAAGAGGTTCTCAAGGATAGTTTTTGACACTGAGAACATAGCAGTTTTTGGAGGATCCCACTACCTCTCACATGCAGAGAATCCCCACAACATTAGCTGCAGCTGCTGGCCAACATCTGCATGATTTTATGCATTGCAGGGCTGCCACATGATTGCCTGGCTAGATAAATTCATGAATGTGTGCAGCTGTACCTTAAGAGGTTCTCAAGGATAGTTTTTGACACTGAGAACATAACAGTTTTTGGAGGATCCCACTACCTCTCACATGCAGAGAATCCCCACAACATTAGCTGCAGCTGCTGGCCCACATCTGCATGATTTTATGCATTGCAGGACTGCCACATGATTGCCTGGCAAGATAAATGCATGAATGTGTGCAGCTGTACCTTAAAAGGTTCTCAAGGAAAGTTTTTGACAATGAGAACAGAGCAGTTTTTGGAGGATCCCACTACCTCCCACATGCAAAGCAAGCGATCTACCATCTGAGCTGATCCCCCTGCCTTCAAGATTGGATATCATGGATATCCCCCTACAGGCAATGGAGAATCTCCACATTACCAGACAGTGTGAGACTATTGGCTTAGTTGGGTAATGCATGAATTTGTGCAGCTGTTCCTGAAAAGGTTCTCTGAGTTAGTTTTTAACACTGGGAAAAGAACAATATTTGGAGGGTTCAGGCATCCATCCCGTTACCTCTCGCATGCAAAGCAAGACTTACTTACATACCCCAATATGATGGTTAAAGTGAACATTAGCTGCAGCCCCACATCTGCATGATTTTATGCATTGCAGGGCTGCCACATGATTGCCTGGCTAGATAAATGCATGAATGAATGTGTGCAGCTGTACCTTAAGAGGTTCTCAAGGATAGTTTTTGACACTGAGAACATAACCGTTTTTGGAGGATCCCACTACCTCTCACATGCAGAGAATCCCCACAACATTAGCTGCAGCTGCTGGCCCACATCTGCATGATTTTATGCATTGCAGGACTGCCACATGATTGCCTGGCAAGATAAATGCATGAATTTGTGCAGCTGTTCCTGAAAAGGTTCTCTGAGTTAGTTTTTAACACTGGGAAAAGAACAATATTTGGAGGGTTCAGGCATCCATCCCGTTACCTCTCGCATGCAAAGCGAGCGCTCCACCATTTGAGCTAATCCCCCTGCATGCAATACCCACTCTCCACATTACCAGACAGGGTGTAAGATGATTGGCTTAGGGGTATATTGCATGAATTTGTGCAGCTGTTCCTGAAAAGGTTCTCAGAGTTAGTTTTTGACACTGGGAAAAGAGCAATATTTGGAGGATGCGGGCATCGATCCTGCTACCTCTCGCATGCTAAGCGAGCGCTCTACCACCTGAGCTAATCCCCCTGCCTATAAGGCTGGATATCATGGATCGTCAGGCTGGAAGGACAAATAGCGCTTGGCGTCATCAGCATAGCAGTGGTATGAGAAGCCATGAGACTCAATCACCTGTCCCAGAGATGTATTGTAGATAGAAAAGAGCAGTCGACCCAGAACTGATCTCTGTGGGATGCCATGTGGCCATTATTACCAGACAGGGTGGAAGATCCATTTCTTTTAAATGTTTGCCTGAGCTGGCCTTATATTTGGTAAAGAGAAAATAGTGTCTTGTTTAGGACTCGGAACTTTAAGTTAAGGGTCTGTATGTTTACTTGGACTCATCTTTCTCCACTTAAATGCCAAGACGTGAGACTTACTTACATACCCCAATATGATGGTTGAAGTGAACATTAGCTGCTGGCCCACATCTGCATGATTTTATGCATTGCAGGGCTGCCACATGATTGCCTGGCTGGATAAATGCATGCAGCTGTACCTTAAGAGGTTTTCAGGGATAGTTTTTGACACTGAGAACAGAGCAGTATTTGGAGGGTGCAGGCGTCCATCCCGCATGCAAAGCAAGACTTACTTACGTACCCCAATATGATGGTTGAAGTGAACATTAGCTGCTGGCCAACATCTGCATGATTTTATGCATTGCAGGGCTGCCACATGATTGCCTGGCTAGATAAATGCATGAATGAATGTGTGCAGCTGTACCTTAAGAGGTTCTCAAGGATAGTTTTTGACACTGAGAACATAACAGTTTTTGGAGGATCCCACTACCTCTCACATGCAGAGAATCCCCACAACATTAGCTGCAGCTGCTGGCCCACATCTGCATGATTTTATGCATTGCAGGACTGCCACATGATTGCCTGGCAAGATAAATGCATGAATGTGTGCAGCTGTACCTTAAAAGGTTCTCAAGGAAAGTTTTTGACAATGAGAACAGAGCAGTTTTTGGAGGATCCCACTACCTGCCACATGCAAAGCAAGCGATCTACCATCTGAGCTGATCCCCCTGCCTTCAAGATTGGACATCATGGATATCCCCCTACAGGCAATGGAGAATCTCCACATTACCAGACAGTGTGAGACTATTGGCTTAGTTGGGTAATGCATGAATTTGTGCAGCTGTTCCTGAAAAGGTTCTCTGAGTTAGTTTTTAACACTGGGAAAAGAACAATATTTGGAGGGTTCAGGCATCCATCCCGTTACCTCTCGCATGCAAAGCGAGCGCTCTACCATTTGAGCTAATCCCCCTGCATGCAATACCCACTCTCCACATTACCAGACAGGGTGTAAGATGATTGGCTTAGGGGTATATTGCATGAATTTGTGCAGCTGTTCCTGAAAAGGTTCTCACAGTTAGTTTTTGACACTGGGAAAAGAGCAATATTTGGAGGATGCGGGCATCGATCCCGCTACCTCTCGCATGCTAAGCGAGCTCTCTACCACCTGAGCTAATCCCGCTGCCTATAAGGCTGGATATCATGGATCGTCAGGCTGGAAGGACAAATAGCGCTTGGCGTCATCAGCATAGCAGTGGTATGAGAAGCCATGAGTCTCAATCACCTGTCCCAGAGATGTATTGTAGATAGAAAAGAGCAGTCGACCCAGAACTGATCTCTGTGGGATGCCATGTGGCCATTATTACCAGACAGGGTGGAAGATCCATTTCTTTTAAATGTTTGCCTGAGCTGGCCTTATATTTGGTAAAGAGAAAATACCCACTACCTCTCACATGCAGAGAATCCCCACAACATTAGTTGCAGCTGCTGGCCCACATCTGCATGATTTTATGCATTGCAGGACTGCCACATGATTGCCTGGCAAGATAAATGCATGAATGTGTGCAGCTTTACCTTAAAAGGTTCTCAAGGATAGCTTTTGACAATGAGAAGAGAGCAGTTTTTGGAGGATGCGGGAGAATCCCACTACCTCTCGCATGCTAAGCAAGCACTCTACCATCTGAGCTAATCCCCCTACAGGCGATGGAGAATCTCCACATTACCAGACAGTGTGAGACTATTGGCTTAGTTGGGTAATGCATGAATTTGTGCAGCTGTTCCTGAAAAGGTTCTCTGAGTTAGTTTTTAACACTGGGAAAAGAACAATATTTGGAGGGTTCAGGCATCCATCCCGTTACCTCTCGCATGCAAAGCAAGACTTACTTACATACCCCAATATGATGGTTAAAGTGAACATTAGCTGCAGCCCCACATCTGCATGATTTTATGCATTGCAGGGCTGCCACATGATTGCCTGGCTAGATAAATGCATGAATGAATGTGTGCAGCTGTACCTTAAGAGGTTCTCAAGGATAGTTTTTGACACTGAGAACATAACCGTTTTTGGAGGATCCCACTACCTCTCACATGCAGAGAATCCCCACAACATTAGCTGCAGCTGCTGGCCCACATCTGCATGATTTTATGCATTGCAGGACTGCCACATGATTGCCTGGCAAGATAAATGCATGAATGTGTGCAGCTGTACCTTAAAAGGTTCTCAAGGAAAGTTTTTGACAATGAGAACAGAGCAGTTTTTGGAGGATCCCACTACCTCTCACATGCAAAGCAAGCGATCTACCATCTGAGCTGATCCCCCTGCCTTCAAGATTGGACATCATGGATATCCCCCTACAGGCAATGGAGAACCTCCACATTACCAGACAGTGTGAGATGATTGGCTTATTTGGGTAATGCATGAATTTGTTCCTGAAAAGGTTCTCAGAGTTAATTTTTAACACTGGGGAAAGAGCACTATTTGGAGGATGCAGGCATCGATCCCGCTACCTCTCGCATGCAAAGCGAGCGCTCTACCATTTGAGCTAATCCCCCTGCATGCAATACCCACTCTCCACATTACCAGACAGGGTGTAAGATGATTGGCTTAGGGGTATATTGCATGAATTTGTGCAGCTGTTCCTGAAAAGGTTCTCAGAGTTAGTTTTTGACACTGGGAAAAGAGCAATATTTGGAGGATGCGGGCATCGATCCCGCTACCTCTCGCATGCTAAGCGAGCGCTCTACCATCTGAGCTAATCCCCCTGCCTATAAGGCTGGATATCATGGATCGTCAGGCTGGAAGGACAAATAGCGCTTGGCGTCATCAGCATAGCAGTGGTATGAGAAGCCATGAGACTCAATCACCTGTCCCAGAGATGTATTGTAGATAGAAAAGAGCAGTCGACCCAGAACTGATCTCTGTGGGATGCCATGTGGCCATTATTACCAGACAGGGTGGAAGATCCATTTCTTTTAAATGTTTGCCTGAGATGGCCTTATATTTGGTAAAGAGAAAATAGTGTCTTGTTTAGGACTCGGAACTTTAAGTTAAGGGTCTGTATGTTTACTTGGACTCATCTTTCTCCACTTAAATGCCAAGACGTGAGACTTACTTACATACCCCAATATGATGGTTGAAGTGAACATTAGCTGCTGGCCCACATCTGCATGATTTTATGCATTGCAGGGCTGCCACATGATTGCCTGGCTGGATAAATGCATGCAGCTGTACCTTAAGAGGTTTTCAGGGATAGTTTTTGACACTGAGAACAGAGCAGTATTTGGAGGGTGCAGGCGTCCATCCCGCATGCAAAGCAAGACTTACTTACGTACCCCAATATGATGGTTGAAGTGAACATTAGCTGCAGCTGCTGGCCAACATCTGCATGATTTTATGCATTGCAGGGCTGCCACATGATTGCCTGGCTAGATAAATGCATGAATGTGTGCAGCTGTACCTTAAGAGGTTCTCAAGGATAGTTTTTGACACTGAGAACATAGCAGTTTTTGGAGGATCCCACTACCTCTCACATGCAGAGAATCCCCACAACATTAGCTGCAGCTGCTGGCCAACATCTGCATGATTTTATGCATTGCAGGGCTGCCACATGATTGCCTGGCTAGATAAATGCATGAATGTGTGCAGCTGTACCTTAAGAGGTTCTCAAGGATAGTTTTTGATACTGAGAACATAGCAGTTTTTGGAGGATCCCACTACCTCTCACATGCAGAGAATCCCCACAACATTAGCTGCAGCTGCTGGCCCACATCTGCATGATTTTATGCATTGCAGGACTGCCACATGATTGCCTGGCAAGATAAATGCATGAATGTGTGCAGCTGTACCTTAAAAGGCTCTCAAGGATAGTTTTTGACAATGAGAACAGAGCAGTTTTTGGAGGATCCCACTACCTTTCACATGCAAAGCAAGCGCTCTACCATCTGAGCTGATCCCCCTGCCTTCAAGATTGGATATCATGGATATCCCCCTACAGGCAATGGAGAATCTCCACATTACCAGACAGTGTGAGACTATTGGCTTAGTTGGGTAATGCATGAATTTGTGCCGCTGTTCCTGAAAAGGTTCTCAGAGTTAGTTTTTAACACTGGGGAAAGAGCAGTATTTGGAGGATGCAGGCATCGATCCCGCTACCTCTCGCATGCAAAGCAAGACTTACTTACATACCCCAATATGATGGCTAAAGTGAACATTAGCTGCAGCCCCACATCTGCATGATTTTATGCATTGCAGGGCTGCCACATGATTGCCTGGCTAGATAAATGCATGACTGTGTGCAGCTGTACCTTAAGAGGTTCTCAAGGATAGTTTTTGACACTGAGAACATAACCGTTTTTGGAGGATCCCACTACCTCTCACATGCAGAGAATCCCCACAACATTAGCTGCAGCTGCTGGCCCACATCTGCATGATTTTATGCATTGCAGGACTGCCACATGATTGCCTGGCAAGATAAATGCATGAATGTGTGCAGCTGTACCTTAAAAGGTTCTCAAGGAAAGTTTTTGACAATGAGAACAGAGCAGTTTTTGGAGGATCCCACTACCTCTCACATGCAAAGCAAGCGATCTACCATCTGAGCTGATCCCCCTGCCTTCAAGATTGGACATCATGGATATCCCCCTACAGGCAATGGAGAACCTCCACATTACCAGACAGTGTGAGATGATTGGCTTAGTTGGGTAATGCATGAATTTGTGCAGCAGTTCCTGAAAAGGTTCTCAGAGTTAATTTTTAACACTGGGGAAAGAGCACTATTTGGAGGATGCAGGCATCGATCCCGCTACCTCTCGCATGCAACGCGAGCGCTCTACCATTTGAGCTAATCCCCCTGCATGCAATACCCACTCTCCACATTACCAGACAGGGTGTAAGATGATTGGCTTAGGGGTATATTGCATGAATTTGTGCAGCTGTTCCTGAAAAGGTTCTCAGAGTTAGTTTTTGACACTGGGTAAAGAGCAATATTTGGAGGATGCGGGCATCGATCCCGCTACCTCTCGCATGCTAAGCGAGCGCTCTACCATCTGAGCTAATCCCCCTGCCTATAAGGCTGGATATCATGGATCGTCAGGCTGGAAGGACAAATAGCGCTTGGCGTCATCAGCATAGCAGTGGTATGAGAAGCCATGAGACTCAATCACCTGTCCCAGAGATGTATTGTAGATAGAAAAGAGCAGTCGACCCAGAACTGATCTCTGTGGGATGCCATGTGGCCATTATTACCAGACAGGGTGGAAGATCCATTTCTTTTAAATGTTTGCCTGAGCTGGCCTTATATTTGGTAAAGAGAAAATAGTGTCTTGTTTAGGACTCGGAACTTTAAGTTAAGGGTCTGTATGTTTACTTGGACTCATCTTTCTCCACTTAAATGCCAAGACGTGAGACTTACTTACATACCCCAATATGATGGTTGAAGTGAACATTAGCTGCTGGCCCACATCTGCATGATTTTATGCATTGCAGGGCTGCCACATGATTGCCTGGCTGGATAAATGCATGCAGCTGTACCTTAAGAGGTTTTCAGGGATAGTTTTTGACACTGAGAACAGAGCAGTATTTGGAGGGTGCAGGCGTCCATCCCGCATGCAAAGCAAGACTTACTTACGTACCCCAATATGATGGTTGAAGTGAACATTAGCTGCAGCTGCTGGCCAACATCTGCATGATTTTATGCATTGCAGGGCTGCCACATGATTGCCTGGCTAGATAAATGCATGAATGAATGTGTGCAGCTGTACCTTAAGAGGTTCTCAAGGATAGTTTTTGACACTGAGAACATAACAGTTTTTGGAGGATCCCACTACCTCTCACATGCAGAGAATCCCCACAACATTAGCTGCAGCTGCTGGCCCACATCTGCATGATTTTATGCATTGCAGGACTGCCACATGATTGCCTGGCAAGATAAATGCATGAATGTGTGCAGCTGTACCTTAAAAGGTTCTCAAGGAAAGTTTTTGACAATGAGAACAGAGCAGTTTTTGGAGGATCCCACTACCTCCCACATGCAAAGCAAGCGATCTACCATCTGAGCTGATCCCCCTGCCTTCAAGATTGGACATCATGGATATCCCCCTACAGGCAATGGAGAATCTCCACATTACCAGACAGTGTGAGACTATTGGCTTAGTTGGGTAATGCATGAATTTGTGCAGCTGTTCCTGAAAAGGTTCTCTGAGTTAGTTTTTAACACTGGGAAAAGAACAATATTTGGAGGGTTCAGGCATCCATCCCGTTACCTCTCGCATGCAAAGCGAGCGCTCTACCATTTGAGCTAATCCCCCTGCATGCAATAGCCACTCTCCACATTACCAGACAGGGTGTAAGATGATTGGCTTAGGGGTATATTGCATGAATTTGTGCAGCTGTTCCTGAAAAGGTTCTCAGAGTTAGTTTTTGACACTGGGAAAAGAGCAATATTTGGAGGATGCGGGCATCGATCCCGCTACCTCTCGCATGCTAAGCGAGCGCTCTACCACCTGAGCTAATCCCCCTGCCTATAAGGCTGGATATCATGGATCGTCAGGCTGGAAGGACAAATAGCGCTTGGCGTCATCAGCATAGCAGTGGTATGAGAAGCCATGAGACTCAATCACCTGTCCCAGAGATGTATTGTAGATAGAAAAGAGCAGTCGACCCAGAACTGATCTCTGTGGGATGCCATGTGGCCATTATTACCAGACAGGGTGGAAGATCCATTTCTTTTAAATGTTTGCCTGAGCTGGCCTTATATTTGGTAAAGAGAAAATACCCACTACCTCTCACATGCAGAGAATCCCCACAACATTAGTTGCAGCTGCTGGCCCACATCTGCATGATTTTATGCATTGCAGGACTGCCACATGATTGCCTGGCAAGATAAATGCATGAATGTGTGCAGCTTTACCTTAAAAGGTTCTCAAGGATAGCTTTTGACAATGAGAAGAGAGCAGTTTTTGGAGGATGCGGGAGAATCCCACTACCTCTCGCATGCTAAGCAAGCACTCTACCATCTGAGCTAATCCCCCTACAGGCGATGGAGAATCTCCACATTACCAGACAGTGTGAGACTATTGGCTTAGTTGGGTAATGCATGAATTTGTGCAGCTGTTCCTGAAAAGGTTCTCTGAGTTAGTTTTTAACACTGGGAAAAGAACAATATTTGGAGGGTTCAGGCATCCATCCCGTTACCTCTCGCATGCAAAGCAAGACTTACTTACATACCCCAATATGATGGTTAAAGTGAACATTAGCTGCAGCCCCACATCTGCATGATTTTATGCATTGCAGGGCTGCCACATGATTGCCTGGCTAGATAAATGCATGAATGAATGTGTGCAGCTGTACCTTAAGAGGTTCTCAAGGATAGTTTTTGACACTGAGAACATAACCGTTTTTGGAGGATCCCACTACCTCTCACATGCAGAGAATCCCCACAACATTAGCTGCAGCTGCTGGCCCACATCTGCATGATTTTATGCATTGCAGGACTGCCACATGATTGCCTGGCAAGATAAATGCATGAATGTGTGCAGCTGTACCTTAAAAGGTTCTCAAGGAAAGTTTTTGACAATGAGAACAGAGCAGTTTTTGGAGGATCCCACTACCTCTCACATGCAAAGCAAGCGATCTACCATCTGAGCTGATCCCCCTGCCTTCAAGATTGGACATCATGGATATCCCCCTACAGGCAATGGAGAACCTCCACATTACCAGACAGTGTGAGATGATTGGCTTAGTTGGGTAATGCATGAATTTGTGCAGCTGTTCCTGAAAAGGTTCTCAGAGTTAATTTTTAACACTGGGGAAAGAGCACTATTTGGAGGATGCAGGCATCGATCCCGCTACCTCTCGCATGCAAAGCGAGCGCTCTACCATTTGAGCTAATCCCCCTGCATGCAATACCCACTCTCCACATTACCAGACAGGGTGTAAGATGATTGGCTTAGGGGTATACTACAAGAATTTGTGCAGCTGTTCCTGAAAAGGTTCTCAGAGTTAGTTTTTGACACTGGGAAAAGAGCAATATTTGGAGGAGGCGGGCATCGATCCCGCTACCTCTCGCATGCTAAGCGAGCGCTCTACCACCTGAGCTAATCCCCCTGCCTATAAGGTTGGATATCATGGATCGTCAGGCTGGAAGGACAAATAGCGCTTGGCGTCATCAGCATAGCAGTGGTATGAGAAGCCATGAGACTCAATCACCTGTCCCAGAGATGTATTGTAGATAGAAAAGAGCAGTCGACCCAGAACTGATCTCTGTGGGATGCCATGTGGCCATTATTACCAGACAGGGTGGAAGATCCATTTCTTTTAAATGTTTGCCTGAGCTGGCCTTATATTTGGTAAAGAGAAAATACCCACTACCTCTCACATGCAGAGAATCCCCACAACATTAGTTGCAGCTGCTGGCCCACATCTGCATGATTTTATGCATTGCAGGACTGCCACATGATTGCCTGGCAAGATAAATGCATGAATGTGTGCAGCTTTACCTTAAAAGGTTCTCAAGGATAGCTTTTGACAATGAGAAGAGAGCAGTTTTTGGAGGATGCGGGAGAATCCCACTACCTCTCCCATGCTAAGCAAGCACTCTACCATCTGAGCTAATCCCCCTACAGGCGATGGAGAATCTCCACATTACCAGACAGTGTGAGATGATTGGCTTAGTTGGATAATGCATGAATTTGTGCCGCTGTTCCTGAAAAGGTTCTCAGAGTTAGTTTTTAACACTGGGGAAAGAGCAGTATTTGGAGGATGCAGGCATCGATCCCGCTACCTCTCGCATGCAAAGCAAGACTTACTTACATACCCCAATATGTTGGTTAAAGTCAACATTAGCTGCTGCAGCCCCATATCTGCATGATTTTATGCATTGCAGGGCTGCCACATGATTGCCTGGCTAGATAAATGCATGAATGTGTGCAGCTGTACCTTAAGAGGTTCTCAAGGATAGTTTTTGACACTGAGAACATAACCGTTTTAGGAGGATACAGGAGGAACCCACTACCTCTCCCATGCACACTGGAGAATCTCCACATTACCAGACAGTGTGAGATGATTGGCTTAGTTGGGTAATGCATGAATTTGTGCAGCTGTTCCTGAAAAGGTTCTCAGAGTTAGTTTTTGACACTGGGAAAAGAGCAATATTTGGAGGATGCGGGCATCGATACCGCTACCTCTCGCATGCTAAGCGAGCGCTCTACCACCTGAGCTAATCCCCCTGCCTTTATGGCTGGATATCATGGATCGTCAGGCTGGAAGGACAAATAGCGCTTGGCGTCATCAGCATAGCAGTGGTATGAGAAGCCATGAGACTCAATCACCTGTCCCAGAGATGTATTGTAGATAGAAAAGAGCAGTCGACCCAGAACTGATCTCTGTGGGATGCCATGTGGCCATTATTACCAGACAGGGTGGAAGATCCATTTCTTTTAAATGTTTGCCTGAGCTGGCCTTATATTTGGTAAAGAGAAAATAGTGTCTTGTTTAGGACTCGGAACTTTAAGTTAAGGGTCTGTATGTTTACTTGGACTCATCTTTCTCCACTTAAATGCCAAGACGTGAGACTTACTTACATACCCCAATATGATGGTTGAAGTGAACATTAGCTGCTGGCCCACATCTGCATGATTTTATGCATTGCAGGGCTGCCACATGATTGCCTGGCTGGATAAATGCATGCAGCTGTACCTTAAGAGGTTTTCAGGGATAGTTTTTGACACTGAGAACAGAGCAGTATTTGGAGGGTGCAGGCGTCCATCCCGCATGCAAAGCAAGACTTACTTACGTACCCCAATATGATGGTTGAAGTGAACATTAGCTGCAGCTGCTGGCCAACATCTGCATGATTTTATGCATTGCAGGGCTGCCACATGATTGCCTGGCTAGATAAATGCATGAATGTGTGCAGCTGTACCTTAAGAGGTTCTCAAGGATAGTTTTTGACACTGAGAACATAGCAGTTTTTGGAGGATCCCACTACCTCTCACATGCAGAGAATCCCCACAACATTAGCTGCAGCTGCTGGCCAACATCTGCATGATTTTATGCATTGCAGGGCTGCCACATGATTGCCTGGCTAGATAAATGCATGAATGTGTGCAGCTGTACCTTAAGAGGTTCTCAAGGATAGTTTTTGATACTGAGAACATAGCAGTTTTTGGAGGATCCCACTACCTCTCACATGCAGAGAATCCCCACAACATTAGCTGCAGCTGCTGGCCCACATCTGCATGATTTTATGCATTGCAGGACTGCCACATGATTGCCTGGCAAGATAAATGCATGAATGTGTGCAGCTGTACCTTAAAAGGCTCTCAAGGATAGTTTTTGACAATGAGAACAGAGCAGTTTTTGGAGGATCCCACTACCTTTCACATGCAAAGCAAGCGCTCTACCATCTGAGCTGATCCCCCTGCCTTCAAGATTGGACATCATGGATATCCCCCTACAGGCAATGGAGAACCTCCACATTACCAGACAGTGTGAGATGATTGGCTTAGTTGGGTAATGCATGAATTTGTGCAGCTGTTCCTGAAAAGGTTCTCAGAGTTAATTTTTAACACTGGGGAAAGAGCACTATTTGGAGGATGCAGGCATCGATCCCGCTACCTCTCGCATGCAAAGCGAGCGCTCTACCATTTGAGCTAATCCCCCTGCATGCATTACCCACTCTCCACATTACCAGACAGGGTGTAAGATGATTGGCTTAGGGGTATATTGCATGAATTTGTGCAGCTGTTCCTGAAAAGGTTCTCAGAGTTAGTTTTTGACACTGGGAAAAGAGCAATATTTGGAGGATGCGGGCATCGATCCCGCTACCTCTCGCATGCTAAGCGAGCGCTCTACCACCTGAGCTAATCCCCCTGCCTATAAGGCTGGATATCATGGATCGTCAGGCTGGAAGGACAAATAGCGCTTGGCGTCATCAGCATAGCAGTGGTATGAGAAGCCATGAGACTCAATCACCTGTCCCAGAGATGTATTGTAGATAGAAAAGAGCAGTCGACCCAGAACTGATCTCTGTGGGATGCCATGTGGCCATTATTACCAGACAGGGTGGAAGATCCATTTCTTTTAAATGTTTGCCTGAGCTGGCCTTATATTTGGTAAAGAGAAAATACCCACTACCTCTCACATGCAGAGAATCCCCACAACATTAGTTGCAGCTGCTGGCCCACATCTGCATGATTTTATGCATTGCAGGACTGCCACATGATTGCCTGGCAAGATAAATGCATGAATGTGTGCAGCTTTACCTTAAAAGGTTCTCAAGGATAGCTTTTGACAATGAGAAGAGAGCAGTTTTTGGAGGATGCGGGAGAATCCCACTACCTCTCGCATGCTAAGCAAGCACTCTACCATCTGAGCTAATCCCCCTACAGGCGATGGAGAATCTCCACATTACCAGACAGTGTGAGACTATTGGCTTAGTTGGGTAATGCATGAATTTGTGCAGCTGTTCCTGAAAAGGTTCTCTGAGTTAGTTTTTAACACTGGGAAAAGAACAATATTTGGAGGGTTCAGGCATCCATCCCGTTACCTCTCGCATGCAAAGCAAGACTTACTTACATACCCCAATATGATGGTTAAAGTGAACATTAGCTGCAGCCCCACATCTGCATGATTTTATGCATTGCAGGGCTGCCACATGATTGCCTGGCTAGATAAATGCATGAATGAATGTGTGCAGCTGTACCTTAAGAGGTTCTCAAGGATAGTTTTTGACACTGAGAACATAACCGTTTTTGGAGGATCCCACTACCTCTCACATGCAGAGAATCCCCACAACATTAGCTGCAGCTGCTGGCCCACATCTGCATGATTTTATGCATTGCAGGACTGCCACATGATTGCCTGGCAAGATAAATGCATGAATGTGTGCAGCTGTACCTTAAAAGGTTCTCAAGGAAAGTTTTTGACAATGAGAACAGAGCAGTTTTTGGAGGATCCCACTACCTCTCACATGCAAAGCAAGCGATCTACCATCTGAGCTGATCCCCCTGCCTTCAAGATTGGACATCATGGATATCCCCCTACAGGCAATGGAGAACCTCCACATTACCAGACAGTGTGAGATGATTGGCTTAGTTGGGTAATGCATGAATTTGTGCAGCTGTTCCTGAAAAGGTTCTCAGAGTTAATTTTTAACACTGGGGAAAGAGCACTATTTGGAGGATGCAGGCATCGATCCCGCTACCTCTCGCATGCAAAGCGAGCACTCTACCATTTGAGCTAATCCCCCTGCATGCAATACCCACTCTCCACATTACCAGACAGGGTGTAAGATGATTGGCTTAGGGGTACATTGCATGAATTTGTGCAGCTGTTCCTGAAAAGGTTCTCAGAGTTAGTTTTTGACACTGGGAAAAGAGCAATATTTGGAGGATGCGGGCATCGATCCCGCTACCTCTCGCATGCTAAGCGAGCGCTCTACCATCTGAGCTAATCCCCCTGCCTATAAGGCTGGATATCATGGATCGTCAGGCTGGAAGGACAAATAGCGCTTGGCGTCATCAGCATAGCAGTGGTATGAGAAGCCATGAGACTCAATCACCTGTCCCAGAGATGTATTGTAGATAGAAAAGAGCAGTCGACCCAGAACTGATCTCTGTGGGATGCCATGTGGCCATTATTACCAGACAGGGTGGAAGATCCATTTCTTTTAAATGTTTGCCTGAGATGGCCTTATATTTGGTAAAGAGAAAATAGTGTCTTGTTTAGGACTCGGAACTTTAAGTTAAGGGTCTGTATGTTTACTTGGACTCATCTTTCTCCACTTAAATGCCAAGACGTGAGACTTACTTACATACCCCAATATGATGGTTGAAGTGAACATTAGCTGCTGGCCCACATCTGCATGATTTTATGCATTGCAGGGCTGCCACATGATTGCCTGGCTGGATAAATGCATGCAGCTGTACCTTAAGAGGTTTTCAGGGATAGTTTTTGACACTGAGAACAGAGCAGTATTTGGAGGGTGCAGGCGTCCATCCCGCATGCAAAGCAAGACTTACTTACGTACCCCAATATGATGGTTGAAGTGAACATTAGCTGCAGCTGCTGGCCAACATCTGCATGATTTTATGCATTGCAGGGCTGCCACATGATTGCCTGGCTAGATAAATGCATGAATGTGTGCAGCTGTACCTTAAGAGGTTCTCAAGGATAGTTTTTGACACTGAGAACATAGCAGTTTTTGGAGGATCCCACTACCTCTCACATGCAGAGAATCCCCACAACATTAGCTGCAGCTGCTGGCCCACATCTGCATGATTTTATGCATTGCAGGACTGCCACATGATTGCCTGGCAAGATAAATGCATGAATTTGTGCAGCTGTACCTTAAAAGGCTCTCAAGGATAGTTTTTGACAATGAGAACAGAGCAGTTTTTGGAGGATCCCACTACCTTTCACATGCAAAGCAAGCGCTCTACCATCTGAGCTGATCCCCCTGCCTTCAAGATTGGATATCATGGATATCCCCCTACAGGCAATGGAGAATCTCCACATTACCAGACAGTGTGAGACTATTGGCTTAGTTGGGTAATGCATGAATTTGTGCAGCTGTTCCTGAAAAGGTTCTCTGAGTTAGTTTTTAACACTGGGAAAAGAACAATATTTGGAGGGTTCAGGCATCCATCCCGTTACCTCTCGCATGCAAAGCAAGACTTACTTACATACCCCAATATGATGGTTAAAGTGAACATTAGCTGCAGCCCCACATCTGCATGATTTTATGCATTGCAGGGCTGCCACATGATTGCCTGGCTAGATAAATGCATGAATGAATGTGTGCAGCTGTACCTTAAGAGGTTCTCAAGGATAGTTTTTGACACTGAGAACATAACCGTTTTTGGAGGATCCCACTACCTCTCACATGCAGAGAATCCCCACAACATTAGCTGCAGCTGCTGGCCCACATCTGCATGATTTTATGCATTGCAGGACTGCCACATGATTGCCTGGCAAGATAAATGCATGAATGTGTGCAGCTGTACCTTAAAAGGTTCTCAAGGAAAGTTTTTGACAATGAGAACAGAGCAGTTTTTGGAGGATCCCACTACCTTTCACATGCAAAGCAAGCGCTCTACCATCTGAGCTGATCCCCCTGCCTTCAAGATTGGATATCATGGATATCCCCCTACAGGCAATGGAGAATCTCCACATTACCAGACAGTGTGAGACTATTGGCTTAGTTGGGTAATGCATGAATTTGTGCAGCTGTTCCTGAAAAGGTTCTCTGAGTTAGTTTTTAACACTGGGAAAAGAACAATATTTGGAGGGTTCAGGCATCCATCCCGTTACCTCTCGCATGCAAAGCAAGACTTACTTACATACCCCAATATGATGGTTAAAGTGAACATTAGCTGCAGCCCCACATCTGCATGATTTTATGCATTGCAGGGCTGCCACATGATTGCCTGGCTAGATAAATGCATGAATGTGTGCAGCTGTACCTTAAGAGGTTCTCAAGGATAGTTTTTGACACTGAGAACATAACCGTTTTTGGAGGATCCCACTACCTCTCACATGCAGAGAATCCCCACAACATTAGCTGCAGCTGCTGGCCCACATCTGCATGATTTTATGCATTGCAGGACTGCCACATGATTGCCTGGCAAGATAAATGCATGAATGTGTGCAGCTGTACCTTAAAAGGTTCTCAAGGAAAGTTTTTGACAATGAGAACAGAGCAGTTTTTGGAGGATCCCACTACCTCTCACATGCAAAGCAAGCGATCTACCATCTGAGCTGATCCCCCTGCCTTCAAGATTGGACATCGTGGATATCCCCCTACAGGCAATGGAGAACCTCCACATTACCAGACAGTGTGAGATGATTGGCTTAGTTGGGTAATGCATGAATTTGTGCAGCTGTTCCTGAAAAGGTTCTCAGAGTTAATTTTTAACACTGGGGAAAGAGCACTATTTGGAGGATGCAGGCATCGATCCCGCTACCTCTCGCATGCAAAGCGAGCGCTCTTCCATTTGAGCTAATCCCCCTGCATGCAATACCCACTCTCCACATTACCAGACAGGGTGTAAGATGATTGGCTTAGGGGTATATTGCATGAATTTGTGCAGCTGTTCCTGAAAAGGTTCTCAGAGTTAGTTTTTGACACTGGGAAAAGAGCAATATTTGGAGGATGCGGGCATCGATCCCGCTACCTCTCGCATGCTAAGCGAGCGCTCTACCATCTGAGCTAATCCCCCTGCCTATAAGGCTGGATATCATGGATCGTCAGGCTGGAAGGACAAATAGCGCTTGGCGTCATCAGCATAGCAGTGGTATGAGAAGCCATGAGACTCAATCACCTGTCCCAGAGATGTATTGTAGATAGAAAAGAGCAGTCGACCCAGAACTGATCTCTGTGGGATGCCATGTGGCCATTATTACCAGACAGGGTGGAAGATCCATTTCTTTTAAATGTTTGCCTGAGATGGCCTTATATTTGGTAAAGAGAAAATAGTGTCTTGTTTAGGACTCGGAACTTTAAGTTAAGGGTCTGTATGTTTACTTGGACTCATCTTTCTCCACTTAAATGCCAAGACGTGAGACTTACTTACATACCCCAATATGATGGTTGAAGTGAACATTAGCTGCTGGCCCACATCTGCATGATTTTATGCATTGCAGGGCTGCCACATGATTGCCTGGCTGGATAAATGCATGCAGCTGTACCTTAAGAGGTTTTCAGGGATAGTTTTTGACACTGAGAACAGAGCAGTATTTGGAGGGTGCAGGCGTCCATCCCGCATGCAAAGCAAGACTTACTTACGTACCCCAATATGATGGTTGAAGTGAACATTAGCTGCTGGCCAACATATGCATGATTTTATGCATTGCAGGGCTGCCACATGATTGCCTGGCTAGATAAATGCATGAATGAATGTGTGCAGCTGTACCTTAAGAGGTTCTCAAGGATAGTTTTTGACACTGAGAACATAACCGTTTTTGGAGGATCCCACTACCTCTCACATGCAGAGAATCCCCACAACATTAGCTGCAGCTGCTGGCCCACATCTGCATGATTTTATGCATTGCAGGACTGCCACATGATTGCCTGGCAAGATAAATGCATGAATGTGTGCAGCTGTACCTTAAAAGGTTCTCAAGGAAAGTTTTTGACAATGAGAACAGAGCAGTTTTTGGAGGATCCCACTACCTCCCACATGCAAAGCAAGCGATCTACCATCTGAGCTGATCCCCCTGCCTTCAAGATTGGACATCATGGATATCCCCCTACAGGCAATGGAGAATCTCCACATTACCAGACAGTGTGAGACTATTGGCTTAGTTGGGTAATGCATGAATTTGTGCAGCTGTTCCTGAAAAGGTTCTCTGAGTTAGTTTTTAACACTGGGAAAAGAACAATATTTGGAGGGTTCAGGCATCCATCCCGTTACCTCTCGCATGCAAAGCAAGACTTACTTACATACCCCAATATGATGGTTAAAGTGAACATTAGCTGCAGCCCCACATCTGCATGATTTTATGCATTGCAGGGCTGCCACATGATTGCCTGGCTAGATAAATGCATGAATGTGTGCAGCTGTACCTTAAGAGGTTCTCAAGGATAGTTTTTGACACTGAGAACATTACCGTTTTTGGAGGATCCCACTACCTCTCACATGCAGAGAATCCCCACAACATTAGCTGCAGCTGCTGGCCCACATCTGCATGATTTTATGCATTGCAGGACTGCCACATGATTGCCTGGCAAGATAAATGCATAAATGTGTGCAGCTGTACCTTAAAAGGTTATCAAGGAAAGTTTTTGACAATGAGAACAGAGCAGTTTTTGGAGGATCCCACTACCTCTCACATGCAAAGCAAGCGATCTACCATCTGAGCTGATCCCCCTGCCTTCAAGATTGGACATCATGGATATCCCCCTACAGGCAATGGAGAACCTCCACATTACCAGACAGTGTGAGATGATTGGCTTAGTTGGGTAATGCATGAATTTGTGCAGCTGTTCCTGAAAAGGTTCTCAGAGTTAATTTTTAACACTGGGGAAAGAGCACTATTTGGAGGATGCAGGCATCGATCCCGCTACCTCTCGCATGCAAAGCGAGCGCTCTACCATTTGAGCTAATCCCCCTGCATGCAATACCCACTCTCCACATTACCAGACAGGGTGTAAGATGATTGGCTTAGGGGTATATTGCATGAATTTGTGCAGCTGTTCCTGAAAAGGTTCTCAGAGTTAGTTTTTGACACTGGGAAAAGAGCAATATTTGGAGGATGCGGGCATCGATCCGGCTACCTCTCGCATGCTAAGCGAGCGCTCTACCATCTGAGCTAATCCCCCTGCCTATAAGGCTGGATATCATGGATCGTCAGGCTGGAAGGACAAATAGCGCTTGGCGTCATCAGCATAGCAGTGGTATGAGAAGCCATGAGACTCAATCACCTGTCCCAGAGATGTATTGTAGATAGAAAAGAGCAGTCGACCCAGAACTGATCTCTGTGGGATGCCATGTGGCCATTATTACCAGACAGGGTGGAAGATCCATTTCTTTTAAATGTTTGCCTGAGCTGGCCTTATATTTGGTAAAGAGAAAATAGTGTCTTGTTTAGGACTCGGAACTTTAAGTTAAGGGTCTGTATGTTTACTTGGACTCATCTTTCTCCACTTAAATGCCAAGACGTGAGACTTACTTACATACCCCAATATGATGGTTGAAGTGAACATTAGCTGCTGGCCCACATCTGCATGATTTTATGCATTGCAGGGCTGCCACATGATTGCCTGGCTGGATAAATGCATGCAGCTGTACCTTAAGAGGTTTTCAGGGATAGTTTTTGACACTGAGAACAGAGCAGTATTTGGAGGGTGCAGGCGTCCATCCCGCATGCAAAGCAAGACTTACTTACGTACCCCAATATGATGGTTGAAGTGAACATTAGCTGCAGCTGCTGGCCAACATCTGCATGATTTTATGCATTGCAGGGCTGCCACATGATTGCCTGGCTAGATAAATGCATGAATGTGTGCAGCTGTACCTTAAGAGGTTCTCAAGGATAGTTTTTGACACTGAGAACATAGCAGTTTTTGGAGGATCCCACTACCTCTCACATGCAGAGAATCCCCACAACATTAGCTGCAGCTGCTGGCCAACATCTGCATGATTTTATGCATTGCAGGGCTGCCACATGATTGCCTGGCTAGATAAATGCATGAATGTGTGCAGCTGTACCTTAAGAGGTTCTCAAGGATAGTTTTTGATACTGAGAACATAGCAGTTTTTGGAGGATCCCACTACCTCTCACATGCAGAGAATCCCCACAACATTAGCTGCAGCTGCTGGCCCACATCTGCATGATTTTATGCATTGCAGGACTGCCACATGATTGCCTGGCAAGATAAATGCATGAATGTGTGCAGCTGTACCTTAAAAGGCTCTCAAGGATAGTTTTTGACAATGAGAACAGAGCAGTTTTTGGAGGATCCCACTACCTTTCGCATGCAAAGCAAGCGCTCTACCATCTGAGCTGATCCCCCTGCCTTCAAGATTGGATATCATGGATATCCCCCTACAGGCAATGGAGAATCTCCACATTACCAGACAGTGTGAGACTATTGGCTTAGTTGGGTAATGCATGAATTTGTGCAGCTGTTCCTGAAAAGGTTCTCTGAGTTAGTTTTTAACACTGGGAAAAGAACAATATTTGGAGGGTTCAGGCATCCATCCCGTTACCTCTCGCATGCAAAGCAAGACTTACTTACATACCCCAATATGATGGTTAAAGTGAACATTAGCTGCAGCCCCACATCTGCATGATTTTATGCATTGCAGGGCTGCCACATGATTGCCTGGCTAGATAAATGCATGAATGTGTGCAGCTGTACCTTAAGAGGTTCTCAAGGATAGTTTTTGACACTGAGAACATAGCAGTTTTTGGAGGATCCCACTACCTCTCACATGCAGAGAATCCCCACAACATTAGCTGCAGCTGCTGGCCCACATCTGCATGATTTTATGCATTGCAGGACTGCCACATGATTGCCTGGCAAGATAAATGCATGAATGTGTGCAGCTGTACCTTAAAAGGTTCTCAAGGAAAGTTTTTGACAATGAGAACAGAGCAGTTTTTGGAGGATCCCACTACCTCTCACATGCAAAGCAAGCGATCTACCATCTGAGCTGATCCCCCTGCCTTCAAGATTGGACATCATGGATATCCCCCTACAGGCAATGGAGAACCTCCACATTACCAGACAGTGTGAGATGATTGGCTTAGTTGGGTAATGCATGAATTTGTGCAGCTGTTCCTGAAAAGGTTCTCAGAGTTAATTTTTAACACTGGGGAAAGAGCACTATTTGGAGGATGCAGGCATCGATCCCGCTACCTCTCGCATGCAAAGCGAGCGCTCTACCATTTGAGCTAATCCCCCTGCATGCAATACCCACTCTCCACATTACCAGACAGGGTGTAAGATGATTGGCTTAGGGGTATATTGCATGAATTTGTGCAGCTGTTCCTGAAAAGGTTCTCAGAGTTAGTTTTTGACACTGGGAAAAGAGCAATATTTGGAGGATGCGGGCATCGATCCCGCTACCTCTCGCATGCTAAGCGAGCGCTCTACCATCTGAGCTAATCCCCCTGCCTATAAGGCTGGATATCATGGATCGTCAGGCTGGAAGGACAAATAGCGCTTGGCGTCATCAGCATAGCAGTGGTATGAGAAGCCATGAGACTCAATCACCTGTCCCAGAGATGTATTGTAGATAGAAAAGAGCAGTCGACCCAGAACTGATCTCTGTGGGATGCCATGTGGCCATTATTACCAGACAGGGTGGAAGATCCATTTCTTTTAAATGTTTGCCTGAGCTGGCCTTATATTTGGTAAAGAGAAAATAGTGTCTTGTTTAGGACTCGGAACTTTAAGTTAAGGGTCTGTATGTTTACTTGGACTCATCTTTCTCCACTTAAATGCCAAGACGTGAGACTTACTTACATACCCCAATATGATGGTTGAAGTGAACATTAGCTGCTGGCCCACATCTGCATGATTTTATGCATTGCAGGGCTGCCACATGATTGCCTGGCTGGATAAATGCATGCAGCTGTACCTTAAGAGGTTTTCAGGGATAGTTTTTGACACTGAGAACAGAGCAGTATTTGGAGGGTGCAGGCGTCCATCCCGCATGCAAAGCAAGACTTACTTACGTACCCCAATATGATGGTTGAAGTGAACATTAGCTGCAGCTGCTGGCCAACATCGGCATGATTTTATGCATTGCAGGGCTGCCACATGATTGCCTGGCTAGATAAATGCATGAATGTGTGCAGCTGTACCTTAAGAGGTTCTCAAGGATAGTTTTTGACACTGAGAACATAGCAGTTTTTGGAGGATCCCACTACCTCTCACATGCAGAGAATCCCCACAACATTAGCTGCAGCTGCTGGCCAACATCTGCATGATTTTATGCATTGCAGGGCTGCCACATGATTGCCTGGCTAGATAAATGCATGAATGTGTGCAGCTGTACCTTAAGAGGTTCTCAAGGATAGTTTTTGACACTGAGAACATAACCGTTTTTGGAGGATCCCACTACCTCTCACATGCAGAGAATCCCCACAACATTAGCTGCAGCTGCTGGCCCACATCTGCATGATTTTATGCATTGCAGGACTGCCACATGATTGCCTGGCAAGATAAATGCATGAATGTGTGCAGCTGTACCTTAAAAGGTTCTCAAGGAAAGTTTTTGACAATGAGAACAGAGCAGTTTTTGGAGGATCCCACTACCTCTCACATGCAAAGCAAGCGATCTACCATCTGAGCTGATCCCCCTGCCTTCAAGATTGGACATCATGGATATCCCCCTACAGGCAATGGAGAACCTCCACATTACCAGACAGTGTGAGATGATTGGCTTAGTTGGGTAATGCATGAATTTGTGCAGCTGTTCCTGAAAAGGTTCTCAGAGTTAATTTTTAACACAGGAAAGAGCACTATTTGGAGGATGCAGGCATTGATCCCGCTAACTCTCGCATGCAAAGCGAGCGCTCTACCATTTGAGCTAATCCCCCTGTATGCAATACCCACTCTCCACATTACCAGACAGGGTGTAAGATGATTGGCTTAGGGGTATATTGCATGAATTTGTGCAGCTGTTCCTGAAAAGGTTCTCAGAGTTAGTTTTTGACACTGGGAAAAGAGCAATATTTGGAGGATGCGGGCATCGATCCCGCTACCTCTCGCATGCTAAGCAAGCGCTCTACCATCTGAGCTAATCCCCCTGCCTTCAAGATTGGATATCATGGATCGTCAGGCTGGAAGGACAAATAGCGCTTGGCGTCATCAGCATAGCAGTGGTATGAGAAGCCATGAGACTCAATCACCTGTCCCAGAGATGTATTGTAGATAGAAAAGAGCAGTCGACCCAGAAATGATCTCTGTGGGATGCCATGTGGCCATTATTACCAGACAGGGTGGAAGATCCATTTCTTTCAAATGTTTGCCTGAGCTGGCCTTATATTTGGTAAAGAGAAAATACCCACTACCTCTCACATGCAGAGAATCCCCACAACATTAGTTGCAGCTGCTGGCCCACATCTGCATGATTTTATGCATTGCAGGACTGCCACATGATTGCCTGGCAAGATAAATGCATGAATGTGTGCAGCTTTACCTTAAAAGGTTCTCAAGGATAGCTTTTGACAATGAGAAGAGAGCAGTTTTTGGAGGATGCGGGAGAATCCCACTACCTCTCGCATGCTAAGCAAGCACTCTACCATCTGAGCTAATCCCCCTACAGGCGATGGAGAATCTCCACATTACCAGACAGTGTGAGATGATTGGCTTAGTTGGATAATGTATGAATTTGTGCAGCTGTTCCTGAAAAGGTTCTCAGAGTTAGTTTTTGACACTGGGAAAAGAGCAATATTTGGAGGATGCAGGCATCGATCCCGCTACCTCTCGCATGCAAAGCAAGACTTACTTACATACCCCAATATGTTGGTTAAAGTCAATATTAGCTGCTGCAGCCCCACATCTGCATGATTTTATGCATTGCAGGGCTGCCACATGATTGCCTGGCTAGATAAATGCATGAATGTGTGCAGCTGTACCTTAAGAAGTTCTCAAGGATAGTTTTTGACACTGAGAACATAACCGTTTTAGGAGGATACAGGAGGAACCCACTACCTCTCCCATGCACACTGGAGAATCTCCACATTACCAGACAGTGTGAGATGATTGGCTTAGTTGGGTAATGCATGAATTTGTGCAGCTGTTCCTGAAAAGGTTCTCAGAGTTAGTTTTTGACACTGGGAAAAGAGCAATATTTGGAGGATGCAGGCATCGATCCCGCTACCTCTCGCATGCTAAGCGAGCGCTCTACCACCTGAGCTAATCCCCCTGCCTTTATGGCTGGATATCATGGATCGTCAGGCTGGAAGGACAAATAGCGCTTGGCGTCATCAGCATAGCAGTGGTATGAGAAGCCATGAGACTCAATCACCTGTCCCAGAGATGTATTGTAGATAGAAAAGAGCAGTCGACCCAGAACTGATCTCTGTGGGATGCCATGTGGCCATTATTACCAGACAGGGTGGAAGATCCATTTCTTTTAAATGTTTGCCTGAGCTGGCCTTATATTTGGTAAAGAGAAAATACCCACTGCCTCTCACATGCAGAGAATCCCCACAACATTAGTTGCAGCTGCTGGCCCACATCTGCATGATTTTATGCATTGCAGGACTGCCACATTGCCTGGCAAGATAAATGCATGAATGTGTGCAGCTTTACCTTAAAAGGTTCTCAAGGATAGCTTTTGACAATGAGAAGAGAGCAGTTTTTGGAGGATGCGGGAGAATCCCACTACCTCGCGCATGCTAAGCAAGCACTCTACCATCTGAGCTAATCCCCCTACAGGCGATGGAGAATCTCCACATTACCAGACAGTGTGAGATGATTGGCTTAGTTGGATAATGCATGAATTTGTGCCGCTGTTCCTGAAAAGGTTCTCAGAGTTAGTTTTTAACACTGGGGAAAGAGCAGTATATGGAGGGTGCAGGCGTCCATCCCGCATGCAAAGCAAGACTTACTTACATACCCCAATATGATGGTTGAAGTGAACATTAGCTGCAGCTGCTGGCCAACATCTGCATGATTTTATGCATTGCAGGGCTGCCACATGATTGCCTGGCTAGATAAATGCATGAATGTGTGCAGCTGTACCTTAAGAGGTTCTCAAGGATAGTTTTTGACACTGAGAACATAACCGTTTTTGGAGGATCCCACTACCTCTCACATGCAGAGAATCCCCACAACATTAGCTGCAGCTGCTGGCCCACATCTGCATGATTTTATGCATTGCAGGACTGCCACATGATTGCCTGGCAAGATAAATGCATGAATGTGTGCAGCTGTACCTTAAAAGGTTCTCAAGGATAGTTTTTGACACTGAGAACAGAGCAGTTTTTGGAGGATCCCACTACCTCTCACATGCAAAGCAAGCACTCTACCATCTGAGCTGATCCCCCTGCCTTCAAGATTGGACATCATGGATATCCCCCTACAGGCAATGGAGAACCTCCACATTACCAGACAGTGTGAGATGATTGGCTTAGTTGGATAATGCATGAATTTGTGCCACTGTTCCTGAAAAGGTTCTCAGAGTTAGTTTTTAACACTGGGGAAAGAGCAGTATTTAGAGGATGCAGGCATCGATCCCGCTACCTCTCGCATGCAAAGCAAGACTTACTTACATACCCCAATATGTTGGTTAAAGTCAACATTAGCTGCTGCAGCCCCACATCTGCATGATTTTATGCATTGTAGGACTGCCACATGATTGCCTGGCAAGATAAATGCATGAATGTGTGCAGCTGTACCTTAAAAGGTTCTCATGGAAAGTTTTTGACAATGAGAAAGAGCAGTTTTTGGAGGCTCCCACTACCTCTCACATGCAAAGCAAGCGCTCTACCATCTGAGCTGATCCCCCTGCCTTCAAGATTGGACATCATGGATATCCCCCTACAGGCAATGGAGAACCTCCACATTACCAGAGAGTGTGAGATGATTGGCTTAGTTGGGTAATGCATGAATTTGTGCAGCTATAAGGCTGGATATCATGGATCGTCAGGCTGGTAGGACAAATAGCGCTTGGCGTCATCAGCATAGCAGTGGTATGAGAAGCCATGAGACTCAATCACCTGTCCCAGTGATGTATTGTAGATAGAAAAGAGCAGTCGACCCAGAACTGATCTCTGTGGGATGCCATGTGGCCATTATTACCAGACAGGGTGGAAGATCCATTACTTTTAAATGTTTGCCTGAGCTGGCCTTATATTTGGTAAAGTGAAAATACCCACTACCTCTCACATGCAGAGAATCCCCACAACATTAGTTGCAGCTGCTGGCCCACATCTGCATGATTTTATGCATTGCAGGACTGCCACATGATTGCCTGGCAAGAAAAATGCATGAATGTGTGCAGCTTTACCTTAAAAGGTTCTCAAGGATAGCTTTTGACAATGAGAAGAGAGCAGTTTTTGGAGGATGCGGGAGAATCCCACTACCGCTCGCATGCTAAGCAAGCACTCTACCATCTGAGCTAATCCCCCTACAGGTGATGGAGAATCTCCACATTACCAGACAGTGTGAGATGATTGGCTTAGTTGTATAATGCATGAATTTGTGCAGCTGTTCCTGAAAAGGTTCTCAGAGTTAATTTTTAACACTGGGAAAAGAGCAAAATTTGGAGGATGCGGACATCAATCCCGCTATCTCTCGCATGCTAAGCGCTCTACCATCTGAGCTAATCCCGCTGCCTATATGGCTATATATCATGGATCTATCAGTGGTATCTATATCAGTGGTATGAGAAGCCATGAGACTCAATCACCTGTCCCAGAGATGTATTGTAGATAGAAAAGAGCAGTCGACCCAGAACTGATTTCTGTGGCCATTATTACCAGACAGGGTGGAAGATCCATTTCTTTTAAATGTTTGCCTGAGCTGGCCTTATATTTGGTAAAGAGAAAATAGTGTCTTGTTTAGGACTCAGAACTTTAAGTTAAGGGTCTGTATGTTTATTTGGACTCATCTTTCTCTACTTAAATGCCAAGACGTGTGACTTACTTACATTCTAGTTCTCTTTCTCTCTCGCGCTCACACACACACACACACACACACACACGGTGCTAGAACACTTCTTTTAAATGTGAATTGTTATAAAGAAGACTATAAACCAACATTAATAATAATCTATTTTTGAATTGAGTTGTATTGTAGAACTATTAAAGCATTATCTAAACACTTTTAAGAAAATGAAGGAAAAGTGCTGGAGGATGCGGGCATCGATCCCGCTACCTCTCGCATGCTAAGCGAGCGCTCTACCATTTGAGCTAATCCCCCTTTCTACAGTGTCATCACAGCACGGCACTAAATACGTCATAACTTTAGCACGCAGACGGAAGTGCGCAACCCCGAGTAAAGAGTGTAAATAGAGGTAAATGTGTGCCGAGTGCAGCTAGCAGCCGAAATGTCCACCGGAGTTGGGAGTAAGTAATGATAATTTATTTCCTGGCGCTGGCATACTGTATATTATTGATAAACCCTAAAGCGCGTTAGTGTTTCATTTCTGAGCAGCTATCATACATTTTTTTAAATAAACGCCTAGCTAATGTCCAGTCTTGCTAGCGAGCTAGCGTGAGGCTAGCCAACAAAAAGCTAGCTAGTCCGACTGGTAGCTAACACCCGAGTGAAATTACCACTGTTATTACATTGCACAGTGTAACGTGTAATAAATAATAACATTGATATATTAAGTATATAATTTTGTTGCTTTTGGTTTAGCCATCAAATCAGTACAAGAAATGCCTGACTGGTATTAACAGCTAAGCTAATTATCTCTGCCATTGAATCAGCTTAGGGTTAGCCGCTAGAAGTGTAGTGTATTATTAGGACGCTGTAATTCCATTCATAGGGAGCTTATGTAGGGATATGAGAGTTATTTGAGCTTCATCTTTAGAAATTGAGGTCCCATAGGTATTAAGTAAGAAAAACAAGGTGTTGCTGAGGACGTGTGACTAACACTCACTAATGTTTATATTTAAATTATATACAGATAACTCTTGTATTGTTATAAAGTAAATAAACCATATATCTTTGTTGTTTTTGGCTTGTGTAGAACATAAGATGCTGGCCCTTGGGCCGACAGAGCCGTGGTCCATCCGGGAGAAGCTGTGCCTGGCATCCTCAGTGATGAGGAGCGGAGATCAGAACTGGTGAGGAAGACATCACAACTAGCAAACTTACGACTTACGGACACACAGAACCCCTTATATTTATACCAAGAATCCTTGATTATATCCAGATCTATTATATTTAAATCTGATTATCTTATCATCTGATTATCCAACACTTCATGAGGTCTGAGATGCGCTTTAGGTAAATTTGTTCATACCACATTTCACACCCGAAACTCCACAAGTCATGCCGTCAATACTGAAGTCACCGCCGTTCTTTTGTATTGTGTATCGCAGTTTTCAATGCAGCAGCTTTCGTTCATCATTTGCCTTTGCATTAAAATTTTTTAAAAAAAAACACAGCAAATTGTTTGTTATAGGTGTGAGATTTGCACGTTGCTTGCAGTACAGCAGGGGTTCTCAACCATTTCAGTCTTTTTTTTTTGAGCTGCATTTGATTAACGCTCGTAATTTGGAATTTCTGACATCTGACAAAAGAAAAGTCTCCTTCAGGACGGTCTGCTTAACCCATGAATTCAGCAAGTGACACTCATGATATTAACAATAAACAAAGTAGTTTTAAAAAAAATATATATATATATTTTTACATTGAACCCTTTCTCGCAGTATGCTGGGTTTTTTTTCAGTTGGTATAAACAAATGAATTATTTTAACACTGTTAAGAATAGTCGGTACACTGTTGGGTTTCTGTGTATAGAGTATCATGACTCTGTGTTTAGCTGATATGAAATGGCAGGAAAACTGTAGATTCTGTAGTTTCTTTCCTCTCAAGGAATTACTATGTGACGTTTAATCTGGATTTATGCTTTTATGGAAGATTTTAAATGTTATGTTTCCACACACGCACTAATGTCTATCGTTATTATTCAGTACTCTTTGTTTTCTTTAGCGTGTGTGTGATCTGTGGCATTGAGCAGGGTTCGTACAAGGTGCTTGAAGTAGTTGAATTGGGCTTTTTGAAATTAAAGTACTGGAAAATCTTGAAAATATTTCATTTCAATATTTCATATCGATATTTCAATATTTCAATTTTTATCTAGTGGTGCTTAAAAAGGGCTTGAATGATAAAAAGTCTATAAATATGAAATCGCTGAATAACTTTAAAGTGTTTATTTTCGATAGTACACAAATGCAATCCTTTCATTTAAAATATGACAAGAAATATGGCTTTAAAAGGTGCCATGTAAAAATTGGTAGTGTTTTTATTCTTCTTATTATTAATTATAATAATATTTTTTAAATGTAATTATATTAGAGGGGGTTGGGCAAACTTTCAGTACCATTTTTATTTCGTTTATTTAAAATAAAATCCACAAACTGAGTGTTACAAATATAAACTTCTGACTAAAACTTTACACAACTGTTTGTCCAATTATACAAGACTGTAAAGAACCCAATACACACACACACACACACATGCCAGAATATATATTATTCATTTAGGACAGCAGTTTAATTGAATGATTTTTGTGCATCTAAAAAAAAAATAATGCATAAATACTTTATATAATATAATAGTATTTATGCATTATTTTTTTATGGATGCACAAAAAGCATTCAATTAAACTACAGTCCTAAATGAACAATAAAATCCCACTTTCACTGCACCTTGTGGTTTCTGTTACTCACTTTTAATTGTTTTAAAACAATTGTTTTAATTATTTACTTTTGTTTTTACTTTTGATCATAGTGTTTTAATTAGATAATTTATCAAATAATTGTTGCAGCTCTACTTTATTTACTTGCTTATTTATTTATTATTTAAAAAGACGAAATAAAGAATATGTTTGAATGACAGCTCTTGTTTAGTAATCCTTGAAAGTCATGGACTTTCATTACGAAGCACCTGTACGAGCCCCGATTTAGTTTCTAGAACTTTTCCAGTCAGGGACGTTTCTATCGTTTTAAATTGATTCAGCATGTACATCACGTAAAGGCCTCGAGTTTCTCCCGCTCTTCTTCTTACAGGGTGTCCGTGAGCAGAGCCATCAAACCTTTCTCCGAGCCAGGCCGCCCTCCAGACTGGTTTTCTCAAAAGGTATCCAGACTTCTTAAAGTTACAATTTAAGCTCGATGAATAGTTTCTCAAGATTCACGCAAATTTCTTCTCTCTGCGAACAACACAGCACTGTGCTTCGCAGTATTCAGAGCTGCTGGAGACCACAGAGGCCCCGAAGTAAGTGTCACTACCAGCATACTGTACACACTGCACAGCCACTTTTAACACAAAGCTGTATCTTTAAAGATTCAGTGATTAGGTATGCAAATATTAACATTTTTATTTTCTTCTTCCTCCTCTTATTATTATTATTATTATTATTATTATTATTATGTTTAGTTAGATTTTTTTTTGCTTACTTTGTCTTTGTTGGATTCATGAGAAAATCTGTAAGATTGCATTTCAAATGTAAAACTGTTTACTTGTATAATTGTTAAGCCTATGACCTTCCAGTGATTTTGCAACAACCGTGTTTTTCATACCTCAAGTGATGAGGTTAGGCGACCTTAAGGCAAAGCAATGTTATTTTAGGTTTGGAAAACATAAATATGAAAAATCCCAACATTATGTAAACCAGGAAATTGTTTCTCACTGCTCTAATGTACAAGGAAACATGAAGTAACTGTGGTGTACTTGAATAATAAATGTATTATTCGGTTTCTCTGGAAACTTTATAGTGGTGCTTGAAAGTTTGTGAACCCTTCAGTTCTATATATTTGCCTAAATAATGCTTAAAACATCATCAGATTTTCACACGAGTCCTAAAAGTAGACAATTGTCATCCCAATGATTGAAATCACCTGACTCTAATTTCACCTTCAAATTAAACTGCTAATCCTAGAGATTCACATACTTTTGCCACTCACAGATATGTAATATTGGATCAATTTCCTCAATGATCAAGTATAATCTTTTTGTCCCGTTTGTTTAGTCGGGTTCTCTTTGTCTACTTTTAGAAAATCCGATGACGTTTTAGGTCATATTTATGCAGAACATTCTAAAAGGGTTCACAGACTTTCAAGCACCACTGTATGTTCTACACTACACTTATTTACTGCTGCTTAATGTTTTTTTTTTTTTTTTTTTTTGGACATGTGGCTTTGGAAGGCATTATAGTATCAGAGATGAGGATGCTGTTTAAATGAGTCGTGACTGTTTTGAGCGCTGACGATGTTTTTATGTTCCCCAGGCGGAAGCGTGGTGAAAAGGGAGAAGTGGTGGAGACCATCGAGGACGTGATCGTGCGCAGGCTGACGGCTGAGAGAATAGACGAGCTCAAAAGACTCCTCAAAGACACCCAGGAGAAATACAGGTGCCTGTCCTGACCTTTGACCCTGCAGCACTAATCCTGTACACTAACCGCATCAACCAAATGGCGCACAGAACATTTTAGAACATTATTTTATAATTAGTAGTTAACAGCACAGTGTTTTAAAATCTGTTTAAAAAAAAATAGGTTATCATATTTGAATAAATCCCAACATCTGGTTTTAGCCCCAAAAATTCAATATATAAGTCAGTATATTTTTATGAAATATCTGTAGATATAACCTGAGATGGGGGGAAGTTGTGAATAAAAACAGACAATTTGAAGATGAACAGCATTATGTGAAATTTTCAACCACAAAAAAACCCACAAATAAAAACCGTTACCCGTAAAGAGACTCACAACAGAGCTTTCATAACATTTCTGGCTGTAATTAACATCATAGGCATTTATTAAAGTGTTCCTTCTAATACCTTATCGTTTCTATAGTAACTGCTCATTTATTCACGGGGACTTGGATAGTGGAATAATTAGTGGATTTTTAAAACGTTATTTCACAAAGGAAAATGTCTAATCGTCATTATGGTGAGGTTTCCTTTTATTAAACGTTTATTTAACATTGTTGAAGGAGTCTCCAGCGTCAGTGCTTTGTAACAGTCAGTAGGTTTTCCGACACAGGCAAGTCTTCAGGATGGAGGAGTTTGTGTTTTCCAGTTCCTCCGTAACGCAACAAGCTGCGTTCCGTCTTAGTAACTGGACGATAGAGAAAAGAATCGAGGTACGAGAGGGAAAGACTGTTTATAGCTGCTATAATGTAAGTAATAACAGGAAGGCATTTGTTTTGTTTTTACAATAGTAAAAGTAACTATAAATTGATAAAACGTCCAGCCTGTCATTCGTGAGCAAATTTTAAATGTTGGATATGGCAAATTGCTGCGGTGTAAAATTAAGAGGTCGACCAATTGATCAGTTTTGCTGATTAATCGGCAGCGATGACTGATTGCTGGAACTATCGTTTATCTGCAAAAATCCACACCGATAGTTTTTCCCGGTTGCGTCCGCTGCAGGAGCGGCTGAGAAGGGTCCGCTGTGGTTATACAGTACGAGAGCGGCCTCTAGAGGCGAAATAAAAACCGTCACTGACAGATTTAGTGTTTTTTGATTCCCTTCGGACGTCTCCATTTTTCTTTGTTATTTGGAGTGTTCGTTTTTGGTTCAGTTTGGATGTATATCTTTTTTTACATTAATAATTATTAATAATTAATATATATTAATATTTATATATTTATTTCATTTTAAAAAAAAGTACAGTACATTTTCATGGTACAGTCAGTACTGTTTATATTTGTAATAGAGTTCAGTAGTATTGTACTTGGAGTGTTTGAGTGTTGTGTTTTCATTCAGTATCAGTTTTAAAAACTATCGGTTGGTTAATCGGTTATCGGCAGGTACCGCCCAACTTGGTTATCGGTAAAATCCACTATCGGTCGACCTCTACAAAAGGAATAAAACATTTAGGGGCATGCTGTTATTGGAAGATAACCAACTTCAGAGTGTTCACATTATCACATTCATTTGTCATTGTTTATTTTGCTGATAGAATATACACACTTATTGACTGACTGATAATGTGCAAACTTTATCATTTCCTATTATTATATTATTTACTTATCTAAGGGTGTGTAAACACGCTGTTCAGTGTAATTCTTGCGTCTGATTTTTTAAATATGTTTTTAATGTAAATACTGAGTTTTTTGAGTTAATAACTGAACTCTGCTTGTTTCTGTTGCTTGTAGGAAGCTGAAGAAGGAGGTGGATTTGATTCAGGCAGGACACATGGACTCCAAACTGGAGGAGCTGTGGGGAGAGATTGAACAGTACGTAGAGCTTTTTACTCGACATGTCTTGCTGACTCACCACGCCATGCTTCTGGAGTGTGTAAGTGTGAGCAAGAGAATGTCTCCTGTAGGAATAATTCACTTGAGTATAGGGGAACGTATTGATAAAGTAAGCCTAAGGAAGTAGTTTTGCTGAGCAAGAACATGAGTACGAGTTACAAGTTACAGTACCAGTTTTACCTAGACTCACTGGCCACTATAAAAGGAACACCTGTACCCACCGCTCATTCGGTGTATAAAACGAGTTTGTGTTGCACACTTCCTGTGTGTGAATGAATCTGACAGAAAAAAGAAGCAGGAGGAGGAGGAGGCCGAGCAGAAGAGGAGAGCTACAGAGTCGGCTTATCAGGGTAAGCGCAGAAGAGCCGAATTTGAGAAATTACACTCAGAAATAAACATCTGCCATGTGTTTCTAACTAAAGAACTATTCCTTGTTGTGTGATTTTTTTTGTTTTGTTTTTTTTCTCCAGCACGACAAGCCGCTAAAAACACAAAGAGGCACCCGAGCATCACTGTCCGCTCTCCACTGGGGTCCGGTTCACCCAGCATGGACCTCCCACAACCTGACACCCCTCAGCCGATGATAGACGAGTCGTGTCCCAGTCCTATGGTGAGTCTGTGCCCCTCTCTAGAGGTCTCTGTAGGTAACGTGTTATACATTCCGTTCCATTTATATATTTCTCCTGAGGCAGAGTCAAATCCAGTCACAGAGTTGAACAGGTCAGGGTTAAGCTTCTGCTAGAGACTTTGTCGCGGTCACTAGTGAAGAACCTTTGAACATTTATCGTAATCACTCACGTAATTTTCTGCTTAGGCACAGGGTGTTCCGGTGTTCATGCCGGTGTCTGAGTCCACTGGCCCAGTGCATAAAGAGGGAAGTCTGGGCGCTCTGATAGACGAATCCCCACAGAAGAAGCTCCCGAATCAAAAGGCCACGCCCCCACCTTCTCCTTTGTTGTCTGAGCTGCTGAAGAAAGGTAGCCTCCTGTCAACCAGCCCCAGACTGGTAAGCATCACGACACTAAGACCAAATACGGTTATATTTTCAATATACATCTGAGGAGTCCTTTTGGTTCATCCCGTTGGGGGAACCCTTAACGTATCTTTGTAGTAGAGGGTTTCCCCCTTTCAGAGAGGATTCCTAGTAGAGCCCCTTAAGAAGAACCGCTAATTCTCTTAGGAAGTCTCAAGGAACCCTTTTTTAATTTTATTTATTTATTTAAAGTGCAAGTATTAAATCGTTTTACGTTGGCAAAACGAGTAGCGTCGCCAGCCTCACCGGTTTCCTCTGGGGTTTCTAGTTTCCTCCTACCTCCCAAAAAACATGCGTGTAGTAACTTGTATTAACAACGACCTCTGTTACTCCATGTATTCCGCACCTGTATGTAGTTTCCATTTGGTGAAAACTTTATTTAAAAACAATAATAAAACTCCAGTTGGATTTTTCTCTTAAGCTTAGACTTCCTTTCGAACACTAAAGGTTGTATGTTGTGTTGATGACGGTTGTGCGTTGCGTACAGGTGGTGGAGGGTGAGATGGCTGCAGCTCTCAGTAACGGTGCTCATGGTGTGGACATTCATGTCCCCGCAGCTGTTCATTCCACCAGCCATGATGCCTCGACAGGTAAGCACTCGCCTGCCGTCACACTGCGTCTCGCTGTACACTCTGACAGCGTGTCTAACTCACCGTTTCAGGTTTCTGTGCTTAATGTGCACGTTTTAACAACGCTGTGTCCCTCACTATTCCCTTTCATTTCGATCATAACTATGGATTGATTTTTAATCTGTCTCGCTGTTAGAATTCTATCGACTGACGTTACCATTTTCTGCTTTGAAAACAATGCTTTATATTTTGTGATGGATCAAAATGATAGTTGCATTAGGACTGTTAGGGATTCAAAAGCAAATAAAAGAAGAAAGAAATCGTTTAAGGTCCCAAGCCTTTTCAGCTACCATAAGTCGAAAACACATGATAATAAGCTTTCTGGGTAAAAATGCTCTGTGTAAGTGCGTCATTAACAGCATGCGTTATTTTCACACGTCTTAAAATTATGTATGAACATTTACATAATGTCCTGCAAGTGATATTAGGTTATATATAATAATTCACGGGTTCCTCTGACTACAGGTACGCTCACACACACAGCGGTTTTATCGCTGCAAATCGCCAGTCGCTGTACTATGAAGTCGTCACTATTGGTTTCCATAGTAACATTTATCAGCGGCTGGTGTTTTGTGCCCTTAAAATGAAACGTTCTGGAGGGAGAGCGTTTATATGTAGAATTCAAGTGTATGTGCGTCATATCATACGAGATGAAGGAGAAGCAGTGTGTGTGTGTGTGTGTGTGTTCTCTTCGGCATTGCCGACCATCTATCTGCGGCAGAAGAGCAAGTGCCGGACCGTCCGGGTCCAAGAAACAATTCGGACTCGCAGGCAGCGTGGCGGATCACGTGTGCTCTACTGTCTTCACTCCCATCGGTAGTTGCCGTACCAAGTCGCTCCAGATTTGCATAAAGTTCAACCTTTTCTCAACTTTGTTGCGTCGCCAGACTGTATGTGTGAACGCACCTTGAATCCCATGTACTACAATACCATTATATTATACCCTATAATTAGTGAGCAGAAAGAGCAAACAGCCCTGACGGTGTGTATTTATGCAAAGAATGTGAAAAGCAATACTTAAGCAGGATATTGCCTCGTATATTCCCTTTGCTTGAAGCTATAGTGTGTTAGTGCTACTGCTAACATTTGCTCTGTCTGTCAGTGTAAAAGTACAAGTTCTATAATATGCAAACACATACCTCTATAGGCTGTAAGATTTATTTATTTATTTTTAATCAGATGTGTTTGATTAGGATTAGAATTGTCCGAGATAGACTTGCACTGCATCGTCAACTGGATTGTTTTTCCCTAGTCCATAGTTTCTGCCTAATAGAAGTGAATCTGCTGCTTTAGTGTTTGTGTGTTTGTAGCGCTATCTCTGTGTGTGTGTGTGTGTGTGTGTGTGTGTGTGTGTGTGTGCGCACGTGTGCGTGTGGGTGTGTGTGTGTGTGTGTCAGATGCACCAACATTATCACGTTTGTTGGAAGGCGCTCCCCCAGTCCAGATGCCAGCCAGCGCTGAGCCCTCTAACCCCCCCGCTGTAGCTCCTCCTGCTTCCGGACACCACTTTATATCCAGCACAGGTTTCTGCCTCTCACACTCTTTATTACACCTCTCTGTAGCTTTCCTTTTCTGTCTGTCCATTTATAAAGGGATTGATGTGCGCAAAATCCTTAAAGGAACACTTCAGTGTTTTTCAACCTAATGGAGACTTATACAGTATAATGAAATGAAATGAAATACTTTAATTGTGAAACACATGGTAACGTCATGTAGACGTGCAGAGATGCAGTAAGAGTGTTCCTTTTAATTTGGCCATATACTTGCACGATACATTTTTGCATAATGCTGATCGCTGGCTACTAGCTTCATGTCGGATGGGTTTTTTTTGTTGTTGTTGTTAAACTGTTCTTTTTTTTTTTTTGCCCGTCCATCTGTGCACAGTCTACAATTTATGATGCCCATCAGTCAGACTGCTAACTGATTTAAAAACCCCATCGAGATATCAGTGTGATGGGCGTTTGTAAGCTTTCTGCTGCATCACCACCATCACCAAAACACAAGGAGAAACATTAGTGATGTTCTTGATTCTGGAATTAAACTCTGTCTCTGTGTGTGTGTGTGTGTGTGTGTGTGTGTGTGTGTGTGTGTTTAGGAGCTGCGGTAGCAGAATGTTCTGGTCCAGAGTCGGTGCTGGCGGTACAGTCTGGGTCAGAGCAGACGGAGGGGAGAGAGGGAGAGCTGGTGGAGGACCTGGTGGCTGTGTCTTACATGGAGGATGAGTTGGACCTGGAGACAGTGGGGGATATTATAGCCATAATTGAAGAAAAGGTACAAATAACAGACCCAGAGACCCCCAAAAACATAATTTGGAGGTACTACTCTGTGATTTCATTATAGTCCAGATTGGCCGGGATGATAGTTTTCTTCCTCCTCCCATGAGAAATTACGATAGGGACCAGATTAGCTACTTTTTTTCTGATGGTACTCCATATGTATAGATACCTCTCTGATTTTGCAGGCAGATGCTGCTTCCTTTCTCAGCCTATCTCTCTCTCTCTCTCAGGTGGATGACTCAGTGGAGGTGTTGGACGCGGCAGCAGTGGAGGCTGCTCTCTCTCTGTGCGAGGAGGCGGTGGCCGGGGGCCACTCTCTCTCAGACCCCTGGGAATCCCAGCCCTTTAAACCACCCGAGCCAGAGTCCAGAGTTTTCACCGGTCCCCAGCTTAGCTCTCCCGCACCCTCACCCGTGCCCACTGCTATCGTGGTGGAATCTGTGATGGTGGAAGAGGTAGGACCGACCGGAGCGTCTGAGACACCCACGGAGGCGTCCGATTCTGCACCTCCGCCAGTTCCAGGAAACGTGAAAAGTGAGCCTGAGACGGCAGGCGACGAAGAGAGGGACAGGGAGGAGGACGGACCAAGGGAGGAGGAAGAGGAACAGACGGAGAACCGAACACCAAGTCCGTCGGTGAAGTGCGAGAGCGAGGAGTGGACGCAGCCGGAAGCCGAGACACCCTGCCTTGACTCGGAGGACAGCTCTGCCTCTGGGAGAGACCCGAAGGTACTAGATTCTAAATGCGATTTCTCGAAAATGGATAAAAAGTAATACGCCTACCACCAGATTTCCATGGTTACACAAACAGAGGTGCTGACATCTATGTGTTTACTACACGGATAAAGGAGACGTGTGAAAATTCTGCACTTTTTCAGCTAAAGCAGACCGAACGTGAATAATTCAGTGTCGTAGTGACGAGTAATCTTTTGATCTCTCTCTCTCTTTCTCTCTCTCTCTCTCTTTTTCTTTCTCTTATTCACTTTAGGAGGTGAAGGATGAAGACGGAGGGAGTGAGGTGGATGCAGATGAAGGGATGGAGATGAAAGAATGCGGAGAGGGGCCATATCTTTCGGAGGTGGACCCGCCAGCCAGCGAGAGCGAGGACGGGTATGGCACTAACTCCCAGCGCTACACCACCGCAGACTCCACCGCCAGCAGCCCCGCCTCATCCCAGTTGTGAGTAGTGTGTGAGTGTTTGCAGAATTTCGAGCAAGAATGGACTCCATAACGAGGCGAATATCATTTTGCCAATCACCCTCTCTCTTCGTTCTTGCTATCTGTCTGCCAGTTCAATGTGTAGCGAGGATCAGGAGGCTTTGCAGGCCCAAAAAATCTGGAAGAAGGCCATCATGCTAGTGTGGCGTGCAGCAGCCAATCACAGGTTAGCCGTGAGAGATTAGATTAGATTAAAGCAGATTGTTTAATGATGTATTACTTCCCGGCTGGTGATTTTGAGATTTCTATCCGTTCATATGCGCAGGTACGCGAGTGTGTTTCTGCAACCTGTATCCGATGACATTGCTCCTGGCTACCACAGCATCGTACACAGGTACTAAAACACATGATGTGTCGGGGTCATATTTCTAAGAGCAAGCACTGAACTAGTATGGTTTTTTTATTAGTCTAATTGCAGGGAAAATAAGCAGTGAGCTTTTATTTATTTTAGGTGATCAAAGGGAAGGGGTGTGTGCAGAACTTAACGAAAGGTCTTGTTAATGTTTTCAGGGAAGTTGTGGTTTATCTCGCATGAGCTAAGTATTATAACTGGCTTGTAGAACTGTTTAAATTAGAACAACTAGCTATCAGTCAGTCAGTCAAACCTCCTGTCCCCTCGATCAGGCCCATGGACCTGTCTGCGATCAAGAAGAACATCGAGACGGGGCAGATCCGCACGACAGCCGAGTTCCAGCGAGACATCATGCTCATGTTTCAGAATGCAGTCATGTACAACAGCTCGGACCACGACGTCTACCACATGGCCCTGGAGATGCAGCGTGATGTCCTGGAGCAGATCCAGCAGTTCCTGGCCACTCAGCTCATTATGCAGACGTCCGAATCGGGCATCAGCGCCAAGAGCCTGCGTGGGCGAGAGGCCAACCGTAAACAAGACCCTAACGACAAGGTGAGACGTGTACACACGACATGCTGATTGCGGCGAAAGGAAGAGCGGTCAGAAAACCGATTTCATTTCATCACGGCTGGAGGAAACAATTCCCAAAGCCTGCTAAAAGTCCCTGTCGATAAGGCTAGCGTTACACTCCCCTAACCCACAGTCTCATATACTTAGAGCCTGAGTCCGGCACACAAAGATGCACATTTAGAGCCAGAACCAGCTGCCATGCCCAGAAGGAAAAGGAACAACTCCAAACAAGATACTAACAAACAGGTCAGTGAGATTAAACATGTGCATATGCACTAGAATCTGTTTACACCTGGCAGTTTCATGCAACTTGCATCTGAAAAAGGGGGAAAAAAGCCCCTTTAAAATACATTAAAATCGGATTGCTCTGTCTGTCCGAGGTGTCCATACAAAGTGTAAGCCTCTCCCAAAAACTTGCACACATCAACACACATCCACATACACTACCGGTAAAACTTTTGAGACACTTGACTGAAATGTTTCTCTTGATCTTAAAAAAAAGATGTATGATTAATTGTTTGAAATCGGTGTTGTAGAAAAAATATAATTGTGCCGACATATTCATTTCTTTCATTAGAAAACGAACATTTTATTTACAAATAAATATTTTTTGAAACAAACGACTCGGAGCGAAATATTCCGAAAAGCAGGTGGTAAGTGTGCAGCGTCGGTATGAACTCCTTTAATACTGTTTAAAAAGCATCTCAGGGAAATTCCTCAAGAAATCGGTTGAGAAAACGCCAAGAATACATTTCTGTAAATTGTAGGCAAAATCGGGGTCTACTTAGGAGATGCTAAAATACTAAATTATTTAGATTTATTTAGATTTTTTTTTTTTAATCACAATATAATTCCCATAGTTCCATTTGAGTTACTCCAGAATTTTGATGAATTTATAATTATTATAATAAAATGTGGAAAATAAAAATAAAGAATGTGTCTAAACTTTTGACCGTTAGTGTATATAAAGTGCTTAGAGATTTATTTCTTTTATTTTATTTTTTTACACAGAATAAACTACAGACTACTTGGAGAAGCACAGAAATGCCAACCCAGTCTCACAGAAAACTTCTTTGCAGCACCTTCTATATGAATATCAAAGATCTGTCACAAGCAAACTAGGTATAAACATATCAAACTTTCACTCGATTGCTCTGTATGACATGTTCTGCACCGGTGTAATTGAAGCACGCCCACCCGATCGAATAAGAATGTCTCGGTAATCTCCGTAGCCGAAATGTTCTGCATTTTGAAAACTACACGTGTAATCGCACCACGGTACCACATCACTTCCAAGCCTGCTTGTGTTTTTTTTTTTTTTTTTTTTTTTTTTTTTTTGCAGAGAAGAGAAGATGTGAAAAGCACAGACGTTGGGCATGAAGTGGGTTATACTCAATGGGCCTCATTTATCAGTCTTGTAGTGAAGGGTTTTTTTTGGTCAAAAATATTGGATCATATATAATATTAATAATCATTAAGTGAGCACTAAATCTTCCATCTGCCGAGGCATTTGTTTAGGTACTACGGCTAGTCGCGGACACAGAGAGAGACCGGCCTGTCTTCCATTTACACGCCATCACTTCTTTTTCTTTTTTGTAAGGAAAGACTCAATTTATGAATTTGTATTGGTTCGCTTTCTTTATTTTTTTCATATTCTGTAATATAAAACGACTTTGGTTTTCACTAAATGTTCTGGATGGTATTCTTATTAGTCCCGGAGCGAGTGAACTAGTACGAGGATGTGTTTTTGACTCCAGATCACTTCTGTGATTCGCTCAGGATAAGGGTGTCTGTTAAATGCTGTAAACGTAATAAAAACGAGCACTGTAAACTTGTCAGTGGTATTCTGTATATAAGAGTACAGTAATCCGTGCAATTTATGAGTTGAAGACGATCGAGTCGAGGTTTACATTAGTTAGTCTTCTTAAGGCCTGTTCAGACCAGGACATTTTTTTCAGCGCGTTAAACGGTCTGTTTAACGCCCCATGTCTAAAACAATGTCTGTCAGTGGGAGTGTGTAAAAGGCGCGGTGTCAAAGCATCGACTTTTTTTAGCGTCTCGGCGTTAGTTTTTCTGGGGTTTTTTTGGACGAGCTGCATTAAAAACTGGTTGATCAATGAGATTCGCGCTTTCTTCTTCTTCTGTATAATAACAAGAAGAAGACGAAGAAGAAGATGCAAGCAATAAGCAAGATGGATGTTCAGTGTCTTTGGTGTCTGAAAAATCCATTTTTTGTTAGCCAGTTCGCAAAAAAGAGTGTGAACGGCTTTTTGCAAACACGTAAAGACTGCCTCTCTTCTTCTTCTCAGTGATAAGCGGGTGTCAGAAACGGAAAGTTGTGCAGCGCCACCTTGTGTACGGGGGTGTTTCTGCATTTCAATATGCGCCATCTACTGTCAGGGAGTGAATCTGCACTTTCATTCAGCACTAGTGTTTTAACGCGTGGGTGTAAACGCAAAAAAAAAACACGTCGAAAAACGGACCGTTTTACGCACTGAAAAAAAACTTTCCGGTGTGAACAGGCCTTTATGCGTAAATTTACACACACACATAAGAACATGTGTGGGACATGAACGTTTTCATGAATATCAATGTTCTTGTGTAACCGCACGTTCGTACGAACGATTTGCACATGAATGCATTTGTATACAGCTGATAAATGAGGCCCGATATATTTTTAAAATTCCATTTTACATTTGAGTAGAAATTTGTAGACGTGGATATTCATCGTATAGAAGGTGCGAACATTTTTTCTGTCAAACTGGGCTGGAAATATCTATACAAATATCTCTCTAGCATAATGAACAATAGATTTTTTTTTTTGTAATGTATGTAATTAAAAGAGGCTCTGTACACTCAATGCCAGTCATAATTTTTTGAAACCCTTGCATACACATTTGTGCATAAACAGCATTACAATGGGTTCTCCTAACTAGAAATGACTGATCTTACAACTTATGGAAAATGCACCACCAAACAAGTTCACGTCACCTTTTAATAAAGCTTTTATTAAAAATCCCGTTACAATCTGAGAGCGGACCGTGAAGATTGAGCCATTTGATAGATCAGTTGCATAATCGCTGGTAGTCAATAACCTGTAATAAAATGTTTTTAAAAACCCTCAACATGTTAAAAACTATTTTGACTGGCCTGTGTATTTGAGAGTTTAGCAGGTCTGCCTCAGTGAAGGTACCAAAGACAGTTCGCATCGTCACATCGTCCTCACACCTAAGTGAAGCTGCAGCAGACTAAACTCTCTGAAAGTTGGCTCCGTCCTCATGACCTGGAAGAAATTAAAAACACCATGCAAAAATCACAATGTTCTATGCAAAAAAAAATGTTTTTCATTAGAAACGGATGGAAGCGAGGAACAGCACAGGAAGTTGATGGTCAAGGCGTTATGCGGTGATTTTGCGTATAATGTACAATACAGCAAACTGATTTTTTAACAATAGCAGTTACACGAGAATGCCAGGTGTAAATTATGGTCTTGGACACCTCAGGAAGCAAGAATCATCAGCCAGTCAACAAATGTCTGGCATGAATTTTCATAAAAACGATCGACACAACTATAAACGCTCAGCTGCCATAAATTTCTAGAAAGATCACCTGATGGTAAGTCTTCAACAAGCTAGAATGTGAGCAGTGATGATATTTGTCATTGAGAACAGTTAATTCACTAAATACTCAGTTATATGTCATTAGTGTATTGCCACAATGGCACATAAACGCTGTCCCATTCTTGAGCTGAAATTGGCTAAAAAGCAACGTAACAAACACAAGGTGATGGATAAACCTTTATTGCTGTAGTTGGGCAGTACGTGATCGTGTCCGTAACGGTTTGTGGCCTTATCATCTGCATGAACCCGTTTCATATGCATGATTCCTCTCTGTGCCCTCCAGTCATGTGTACTCCAAACTTAAAAACACACCAGACCTGTAACAAACACACGTCACCATTATGTCTCCATCCCTATTGTTGTTCCTGCCTTGTGATGACGTGTGTGTATTTATTTCAGTTTAAATAAACTGTGTATGTTGTGGTGTAGTGATGAACATGGCTGATGGTGAAGCAGCCTGAGGGCTCAGTGAAGGGCCAGGTTTCTCAAAACCAGAACGGTCTCGTTGGGTGCTACTTGTCTAGTTTATTTTCCACCTATTTAAGAGGAAGTCTGCGATTTAATGTAAAAACTGTGGAATCGTCATTAAATGCTTAAACACTTTTATATCAGCTGCAAATAGAGGTCGACCGATCGATGGGTTTTTCCAGAACTGCTGGAACTATCGTTTATTAGCAAAAAAAAATCCACACCGATAGTTTTTCACGGTTGCATCTGTTGCAGGAGCGGCTGAGAAGGGTCCGCTGTCATTGTACAGTACGAGAGTGGCCTCTAGAGGCGAAATGACAATATCACTGACACATTTTGCTGTGATATTTGAAGTGTTTTTATTTTGTTTGTTTGATTTTCTTATATTCATTTTGGATGTCTCTATTTTTATTTGTTATTTGGAGTATTTTTGGTTCGGTTTGGATGTATATATTTTATTTAATTTAATATTATTTATAGTTAATATATATTAATGTTTATATATTTATTTCATTAAAAAAAAAAGTACAGCATATTTTCATGGTACAGTCAGTACTGTTTTGTAATAAAGTTCAGCTATATTTTATTTTGAGTGTTAGGTTTTCATTCGGTATCAGTTTTAAAAACTATCGGTTGATTAATCGGTTATCGGCAGGTACCGTCCGACTTAGTTATCGGTTTCGGTAAAATACACTATCGGTCGACCTCTAGCTGCAACAGAATGGACTGTTTGCACAGTCACGTTCATGTTCTGCTTATTTCTGCTCCGGCACTTCTGGTTCTCTTGATACAAGGGTTGTTACAGTGTCGCGGTTTCCTGGTTAGTCGCGTTATATGATACGACAGTTATTTCAGGTCTGTTGACCGTTTTCAAAATACAGATGAATTAAAATACATTTTCACTTATTACTGGTCACAGGTTAAAAAAAAATTCACATGATTATTTAGTCAAATATAAAATACAATTGTAAATACAAGAAATATGAGGAAGTCACCACTATTTAATAAATTGATCGTGTTTCTCACTTCTTCAGTCTTGGCTTCTATACTTATAGGTGGACGCTCAGTATACTAGAAAATATAGGATCCATGTGGATCCATCAGCAGCCAGGGAACCCTCAGCTCCTCACATGGAAACCTCACAATCATACACCACACATTAATGGCTTCAAAAGCGGAAAAATGTCTTAAACGTGTGTATGATTTCCTCACTGCAAGGATTTTGGAAAACTTGGCCCTAAAACCTTTTTTATTGTTTTTATTTTTAACAGCCATTGTTTACAGTTGTGATTTGCATCAGTGTTGTAGTATTTGTGAAAACTACACACACACACACACACACACACATCAGACATTTTACTGCATCCTCCCAACTCACATTTTATCAAACACAATTCACTTCACATTAGTGTTGATGTTGTTGTTGTTGTTGTTGTTTTTTTAATGTGCGCACACACACCAGTCATCTCTCACACATTCTCCTATCAAGCACTGGTCTGTCTTCTTTCTCAGCTGCATCTCAGACAAAACACACATCAGTGGCTCCCCACCTTTCAGTACACTTTTCAACACGCCCTTGTTGATTTTCCTTCACAATTTTCCCTTTTGTGGAATCCCCTCTCTCTGTCTTACGTGCCACTGCGTTCCCCTACGTTATTAACTGAAATAAACCTTGGTAGATCACTCCTTGATGGCCCAGGAGATCGAGTCTACATTAGCGAAAGCTGTGCCATATGGCATTCCAATCAGGAGTTTCCTTTTCAAAATGAAACGTAAAAAAAAAATCTTTTAATAAACCCGTGCGTTAATGTTTTTGTAGGTCAATATTCTAGCTCGATTTACAAAGGTTTCATCAACACAGATTTTCCTCTTATCCATGGGTGCATGTTGATTAAATGCCAGTCAGCTGTAAAATTACCTAGCATGTTCACAGCACAGCTGATTTACATCTATTGACGCCCACAAAACTCCATAAAAGGTAAAAAGCTCTGAACCTGAAAACAACTAAACGGTGAAAGAGAGCCTCTTAAGCGTGGCATGAACTAAATATTCCAGCAATGCAGCTCAGGCACAGACACACCGGTCTGTCTGTGTTCTTACTTTGAATTAAATAAGTCTAGCTGTTCGATTAAGATCACTCATTTCGTTTGGGTTGGTTTGTAATCGTGCCATTTATACGAAATGACTGATTGTCCACAACGTTTTCATGAAATTTGTGCATGCAGTTGAAACACATCCATGTATAAAATTGCCAAATTTATGATCAATGAATCAAGGGTTACATTAATGAGTCTCTTTCATCTCCTTCAAATTTATACAAACTGTAGAGCTCTACACAAACTCGGAGCTGCACCTTCCTCCACAGAGACAAAGAGGATGGGGTGTCGACGAGGGCGTGACAAAAAGTGCACTGAAACGCACCGTTTCTCTCTTTCGCTTTCATTTCCATCTCGCCTTTACTTGAGCTCCTCTGTGTGTGTGAGTGTGTGTGTGTGTGTGTGTGTGTGTGTGTGTGTGTGTGTTCACAAGCTTCTGTGTACTAATATGTGTCTGTGAGCTTTCTCCCGGTGTTAGTTTTGTGTGTTTTATGAACATACAGTGCTTTGTCTTGTTTATGTTTTGTGACTTCCCTGCTTTCAGCCAAACCGTTAGAAGTCCATGAAAGTTAACACCACTCTCATTTTCATATCCATCTTCGTCGGAGTCTGTAATCTTTCATTAGACGTGTTTCCACTGAGGTCCTGGAATCTTTCGAGTTTTGGAAATCTCCTTAATAAAAACCATGCAGTTCCTGTTCTATACTGCCGGAACCATGACTGGTGCTTATAGAACAACTGTGACTTTCATTAAAAATTCAGCAGAAATGGTGTTTTAAAGTGTATTATCTCTCATCTATGGAGATATATATATATATATATATATATATATATATATATATATATATATATATATATATATATATATATATTTAAATCATGTTTTATTAGTAGTGTATTTTACAGAAACAGTTGAAGGTTTGTTTTAGACGAGAGTGCCACACTGTGATGACGGTTCATCCTTGGGAAGGAGTTTATTCCTTCCCACGCTTTCAAAATGTAACTTTATACCCTGACACAAATACACTCATCAAGGTTTCACTATGAGAGAGTGATGAGAGATCACTGAAAATCACTAAATTAGAGGTCAGGTAGTGGGAAGGTTTACTGCTAGGCTATAAATGAGAAATCGGAGATAACAGTGGGACATTAAGTATTGAAACCCTACCAAGGCAACTGATGCAGAAGTCTTTTTTGCGAAACTCCTGCACATGTAGCCATGGTTTCTGAACTCCTTATGACCGTTTATTCATTTTTAAGTGTTCTTTAGATTTACAAAGTTTTTCAAGCACATTTAACATCAACCCAAGTCCAGCACCAGGCAACAACAAAGAATCTCTTCTACAAACGAACCCTTAATATTTCTTTAGCCTGTTGTGCATCAAGCTTTTCAGTTCACGATAGCCGGGACATCATTCATTCATTCGCTGAAGTTCAGAGCTTCATTCAGGTGCTTTCTCATTATACGTAATTAAATTATAAATGTACAAATTGTCTGTATTGGACACTTGGGTTACTGTAAACATGTCTTCCCACTGTATCAGATAAAATGTAATAGGTTGTTGGAATAAACTTGGTGTCGATGAAGGATTAGGCTGTTTCTCAGTTCTAAGAACTTCTCGCGAAGACCGGTCTTGCCTTGGAAGAATGAACTCAGAAGGACAGGAGGACATAGGACACATCTTTGCGAGAACTCAGATGTGCTGCGATCTTCCTGTTGCGCCCAGGAACCGTCCCAGTACATTACTAGTACTCGGACTAGACTATCGTCTCTTCAGTGCTCCCTAAATAATATGGTTCAGCTGGTTAATAGATTTACTGTTAACTGTCTGATTAACCAACAGTTAATTCAGCATGTCCTATGAATGGAATCATTCCTTTTAGATACATATTTAGATTATTGGAGTTAAAAAGACGGTAAAATTAGTTATGAGTCAGGCTTCCGTCATCTGCCATTGTTTTGCCGTAATGACTTCTGGGACTTCGAGCGGATATGGTGCACTCCACAGTAAAGTGAGAAATAAGAAAAGCTTCCTGAAACTGTGGCTCAGGAGCTAATGATGCGTTCATGGTGCCTTGTAAGCGGCCATTTGCAATTCGTAATGGCGTCATTTCCCACCTCGTTGTGGGAGTTGAAGATAAAAAAAAAAACTATGAACGCCCCCACAATGATGGATCTTTCATTTGCTCTGTTGGAGCACATAAAGCTCCTCAAACGCCACTTTAATCTTACTTTTACAGTTACATGCCTGAGTGCCTACTGGTTCTGTTCTACTATAGAAAACTTCAAACGGTGATTTATAGATTTAACCAAGTACTGTATCTGTATATTAACTTATCTAAATCCAATACTGCTATAATCTGATTTAAAAGAAGGAGGACTTTACATTGTTGACCGTGTGAGTGGCCATGTTGATTTGGGGAAGGCACTGGCAGTAGAGAAGACCACCCCAAGTCGACGAGTTGAAGTTTCACACTGAGGGATGTTTTCTGTGGCAAGGAATAACAAGTTGCAACTTCGCCTCTAATGCGGCATAAATCCAGCGCCGGATCCTCTCGTGGAAAAGCTCCTGATGTGAAAACGCTCATTTATTATGAGTAAATTTACTCAATAAACCCACAGACAGCAAGGTTCCTTGTTGTTCTATATGTGCTTTACTCTGCTTTAACTGTCTGTCTGTCTGTTAAACTGTTTGTGTGTCTGTAGTTATATGAATCTCTGTAGGCTAAAACCTGTCTGTTGCGAGTTGCATAGAAGTGTGTGTGAGTGTGTGAGACTCTCTTTCTCACTGCTGTTTGTCCTCCTACAGGACAGTCTCCCCATGGCCTCTCCTGCTTTCCTTCTCTCTCTCTTTGTAAGTATCCAGCTCCGAGCTTTTCTCTCTGCCCCCTTAAGGCCTGTCTTTCTGCTTCTTACACACATACACACACACAGACACATATACTCGCTCACTTTCTCCTGTTGTAGTAAGACTGAATGGAGATGTGCTCAGACCACATACATACATAATTTGTTTATGCATAAATTTGAATTCTCTTCGATTATTTGGCTTAGTTGTAACAGAATTAAGCGGCAAGTCACGTTTGATCTAAATAAGAAAATATTTAAACCCCTTTCTTTGTTGGTTTCCGTGTGTACAGTCTGGTGTGTCACGGCTAACAGAAAGTAGTTCATTTTGTCAGCAGAGAAGCTCCTGTTTGCTCTCATGTCTCTCCTTTCGTCTCTGCTTTCTTCTGTTCTTCCAGGACGGAGGCACCAGGGGGCGCCGCAGTGCTATAGAGGCTGATATGAAGATGAAGAAATGACGAGAAAGTCCACAAGGCCTTACAGACTGATCTCTCTCCCAGAATGACCCTGGAGCTATTACAGAACAAAGTGTGTGTGTGTGTAATTGATCTCGGTAATCTATCCTACCTTCACACTAGCAAACAACAAATCTCTTGCATATGTATATTTTGTCTATTGTGAAAAGCAGTAATAGCTATAAATATCTTCTAAAGCTTTGTCGTTCAAAAACAATTGAAATATTTCAGTAATTAGTGTGCAGTTTGGTTTAATTGTATGTTACATGCTCTGCTTTGTACTAGTCGGTAGATTAGCAAAGCAAGATAAGTAGTGTACTAGCAACCAGAGGCATCAACTGTCTCTGCTCCATCCTTGCAAGCTTTATTTTTCCTTGTAATGCCTCTGTAGACATGTAACAGCAGGGCACAGATGACGGGATGAGATGAAACCGTGCTTGGGTTTTCTTACATTTTTTGCTCATCAGATTTGGGGACTAAAGTTGAGCGAGGAACTGAAGAAACATCAGTCCGCACGCGCTGTAGGATTGGTCCGAGGAAGTCATTTGGATTTGTCGCTTTACAACTTTATACGTTTAAAAAAATAAAAAATAAATAATCTCATTTAGACGTTATTCAAAATTGTGGCTCCGCGTGACGCAGACACATATGTAGAAAAATCTCTTGCTAGTGTGAACGTACAGTATGGTACGGCTTTGTTTTTGGGCTGTTTACAGTCTTGACCGTCTATCTTCGTTCTCCGATCTGGGTGTGAACGTTCCTCAACGTGTATTAGTTCTTCAGACTCTACAGCTGCATGCGTCTTGAACACGGTGTCAGATTCAGTATAAGGAACGTTTATGTGTTGGAGAAGCTTCATCGTCTTGGTTCATGATCAAAGGTGTTTTGAGTAGCTGGATAAATAGGGGTGTGTGTGATTAGTCATGCTGTCAGCAGTATCGTCTTTTCCAGGACACAGTGTCACTGGTCCCATTAGAGTGAAGAGAATGTTGTTCCTAAAGCTGAAGTCAGCATTATCTCTCTGCTGAATCAGAAAACAATACTAAACCAGTGTAGACAAATTCACCACTAATAAAGGAAAAGGTTTGGCGCAACAAAATTTTTTTAAAAATCACCCAGTTCGATTAGTGTTTGGTGTCCAAGGTTTTGCTACGAAGTGAGTGTAGCTTTTAATGTAGCCGTGGTCTCAAGGTGGTGGGGTGTGTGGTTTAGCACAGTGTGGCTTGCTGTAATCTATTAAACATGAAAAAACTTCACCGAATAGCTGAACACTGCCATCTTAGACACCTGGAATCGCTTAACATCATTCCATTTCATTTGTAAATACGAGATAGCATAGCTGATGAAAATTTGGATAGCAGTTATACGCTCACCTGCCTCTTGTGTTAGAACCACTCCTGCAGTTATCCAATCATCCAATCACGTGGCGGCAGCAGCACAACCAATCCACTCATGCTAATATAAATCAGGAGCTTCAGTGAAAAAGAGCCAGGTGATGTTTATCTGGTCTTCAGCCGTCCGGTTTCGGTGTCCATTGTAGCCTCAAGATTCCTGTTCTTGGCTGAAAGGAGAGGAACCTGATGTGGTCTTCTGCTGTTGTAGTCCATCTGCCTCAAGATCTGCTCACCAAGTTTGAGAACAGTTTAAAGAGTAGTTATTTGAGTTACCATAGCCTTCCTGTCAACTCAAACCATTCTCAATATCAAGGCATTTCCACCTGCAGATCTTCTGCTCACTGGGCTGGTTTTTTTGTTTTTGCATCATTTTGTGTAAACTCTAGAAACTGGTTGTGTGGGAAAACCCCAAGAGCTCAGCAGTATCTGAAATACTCAAACCAGCCTGTCTGGCACCAACAACCATACCTCATTCCAAGGCTGTGGCCACATTTTTTTTCTTCCTTCTGAGGTTTGATGTGAACATTAAATGAAGTTCTTGAATTCAAGATTTATACACGTTGCAATGCTGCTGCACGTTTGGTGGATTGGTTAATTGCATGAATGTCCAGGTGTTCTTAATAATGTGAATGTATTTACTCCAGTGAAAAAAAAAACTAGATGTTTGATGTCGAGCATGTTCTTGGTTGACTGTGGTAAAAGGAAACCGTGAGTAAACTGTATTTGTTTAATCAGTTCAGTAGGTGTGCAGTCAAATGTTTGTGCTCAAGTGACAACTTGTAGATAAGATCAATTCCTAAGACAGGTTAAAACACAGCGAAGGAAACTTTCTATATATATATTTTACAAAATGTACATGTAAATGAACCTTTCTACTTGTTTTAAGTTATGAGCTAATAAAAATTTAGAAATTGTATCTGGTTGTTTGAGCTTGTTTGTCCCAAACAGATGTAAACACAAGTCTGCATCTTTCAACAGAGTTTTGTTGAAAGGATGTGTTAACTTTTTAAAAACGAGTTTGTGTGGTTTTGTTTTTAATGCGGCTGATCAACAACCTTTACATTTGCCCATTTTGAAATACTGACAAACTAAATACATAATGCTTCTCATGTGATGTGGCATTTCTAGGTAAAACTCAGCATTTTTGCATGCTGTAAGTGAAGTAACGTGACAGGATCGTTGTGCAATATTGAAAATGTACATGAGACTTAAATCTTACTACAGAAATAAAATTCTGAAGTGATACTGATGAATCAAGCACAATAGGAGCTGCTTCAGTCATACAAGCGAGTTAAAAGTCAAGTTTGGATTTCAGTTTGTCCTCAAAAGTGGGAAGCGTTAGATTTCAGATGAGTAAACATTAAATTGACCTAATGAAACAAGTTTGAAAATAAAACAAACCCCCCCCCGAGGCATATTGAACATTTGAATACAGTGCAAATATTTTATTTTTCAATCCTGAGGGAACACACCTTGGAGACAAACCCAGCTTGGCTCCTTTAACATCTGGGAACATAAATATAAAGGGCATGGGAATAATGGGCACAAATTACACATCCAAGTTATTCCGTCAAACCTGTCTGTTTGAAATTAGTGTTTTCTAGGGAGATATACTTGTCCCCCTTACACAGTGCATCTGAAAACATTCACAAACAGAAGACATGGAAATAACTTCATTCATACACGCTGTAAACAGTGCAGTAGTGAGCAAAAGGTTACAAAAAAATAATCAGTAACAACTTCAAACTGTATCTTCAGTAAGACAGGTAATAAATAAATGTAACAGTCAAGCTTGTACTCCAGTGCTTAAAACTCAATCACTGTAGGGCTGGCGGACGAGTACAGCTTCCTTTTGATGAGCCGGTACTCGGGTCGGAGCCGCAGGACCCTGTCAGACCCGAGCAGGTGCTTTAACGGCAGCCAGCGTTGCAGCTCGGCTCTGAACACCACAGATAGCTCGAAGGTGGGCGTGACGCTGTGCTCCCGCGTCACGGTGCCCACTTTCTGTAAACCCGCCTGGGTCTCGGTGAACAGGTGAATGAGAGCTCCTCTCAAACCGCACGGCTCGTCCTCAGATGCACGGAGAACGTCTCTGGCTACACGCAAGCTCATGCGAGCCGGGACCAGCAGCTCGCTGCACTGCAGACTCGATGCTTTCGCCTTCACAAGACACTTCTCGAACTGCACAGCCAAATCCTGCTGCTGCAGCTGGGTACTCGCTTCCAGGTCATCATCCTCCAAGCTGTACGCAGACTCCAGACCTGTCAGGAGGAAGTGATGAAACTTTAAAAAGGCTGCATCCTGAACACCGTGTGTTGTACAGGCTATAATTTAATACATGACACTTAAGCAGTTGTGGCTACACATGCAGTTGAGCAGTTTCTGCACATGCTCTCCCCAGGTCCATGAGGGGTTTCCTAAAAAAAAAAAAAAAAAAAAAAAAAAAAAAGCCAAACACCCACACCCCATGTCACTAGGTGGACTGGGTATGCTAAATTGCCCCAGATATGAACCCAAGCGTGTGTACCAGGGAGTATCCTGTGTCCAGGATTGGCTCCGGATCCAGCGCAAGCCTTTATCAAGTCGAAGCGCTTACTGAAGATGAATGAATTTTAGTGGTCATGACTTTCATAATTTTAATACATACGAGGCTGCGTCATTAGTAACAAAGACAACTTCACTGCCAATTTGGCTGCATACCGCAGCACGAAATACTGCAAACCTATTTCACTTGGATTTATTCTTGACCTAAAGCAGTGGTTTAGTTGGACTGATCATGCAGGTCCATCAAGGCATTTCTAAATTTTCTAGCACTCTCCCTCTGCAGTGTGTACACAATATAACCATTATAGCACAAGTACTAAAAATTACATAAACGTTTCAAGCAAACTGCAAGTATTCACTTTGTTTTATTTGCCAAACTGACTGACTTAATAAGCTGGCTGAGTGAGAAACCGCAGCTGTCAGCAAGTGTGTGTGCGTGCGTCACGCTGCTATCAGCTGAGTTCACCTCTGATGACGTCAGCTGGAAACGTCCCATTCTTATAGCCACACTGCGCATGCGCACACAAGGCAGGTACCTACTTACCGTAGTAGCAAAAATAAATTCACCTAGATACATAGATAATTATTTTTATCTATATATAAATATCTAAAAATAAATAAGGTATAGCCTAGTTCAGAAACTGGGTGGTTTTCCCCCCTCCTTTCGCGGTATAGCCTGTAATTGTCCATGTCGGCGTTGTTTAAATTTTTATTATTATTATTTTAAGTGTTTAAAAATAATTTTAAAAATTATTTTCATTCTACATTTTTTTCTACACTTACTCGAGGAGCTAGTCGCTTTCTTGAGGCGTCCAGCGGTTTGTTTACCGGCTCTGAAGTGCTGCAGCACTTTCCTCCACATCTCGGCTAGGTTATCCTCTTCGGAAGCAGCGGACAAGCCGTACCCGAACACCAGAGCCTGACTGTAGACCATTTCCGCGTCGTTTCTTGACTAAACTTTGAGATTTCTACGGCCTCCTCGACCACGAGTTGTCTCTTCACGCTGGTCTCGTACATTCTAGAAACTAAAGTGCGCGTCCTCTCAGCGCTCGAGCCGTATTTATACGCCGGCGTTTGCATCAGCTGGAAGACACCGCGCGCTGATTGGTCGGGAGCGCTCTCGCACGTGGTAGGAGGGCCGCAGGCTTCTATAGAAACGACGCACGTTGCGCAACACTGTGGTGAAGTTAGATCAGCTTCAGCTACACGCAATTCCCAGAAACTCTTACATCTCTACAATACCACTCAGATATATTATTACACTTTATTATATAGGTACATTAAACTACCACATTGAATGTTATATAATACTATCATATATCTATTATAATTAATGATATTATTGGATATTATTGCTGGATGCTACAGAGCATGGGCGATATGGCGATATTATCGATATCGTGACATCATATCAGTACTTCTGAGATTTTGTGGATATCACGATATCCTTTTGTTAATTTTTTCACAATTATCTAGATAGAAAAATTAGTAGTTAATTGCTAATTTGCTAATTGCTAATAAGGATATTGTGATATAGGCCTACACAAAATCTCAGAAAAGCGTACTGAGAAAATGTGTCGCGATATCGATATTATCGTCATATCGCCCTTGCTATGTCGCATCCAGCGATAATATATCATAAAGTTTCTGTTAGATTTCCATGTATCCCAGGAATCTCCAAATCTCAGATTGTGTCTTCCAGATCTCCGTCAGCCCTTTCAGCCTATTCTACACTTATTAACTATTAACTTTTAGTTTTGTGCTGCTATGAGCTAGAAAGTGTGGTTTACTGCAGAGTTCAGGTGCCCGGAGAGTCCGAATGAACACACACACTGACACATATGAATGTTCACAGAGACTTCCGGTTTATTCATTCAAAACAGAAGTATTTATTCACATTGTACACACTGATAACGGCAGTGCGTGGATGGTTTCTACTGGTGCAGGTGCCAGCCAGATAGACAAAACAAAACACACAGCACACTATGAAAATAAGTCTTTTCAAGACACAGAAAATACATGTGCCAGCTATAAGAAAAATGGCAGTTGATCAGCTTATTTAAAGAGGTAATTAAATGCATACATTCATTATAGGTATTTGATAGCAATTCATAATATAAGAGAGTACATGATATAAGAGAATTTCCTTTCAGTTTCTATAATATGTAATGCCGTAATATAAATGTACATATAATAAAGTGTAATAATATAGCTGAGCAGTATTATAGAGATGTAAGAGGTTCTGGGAATTGCGTGTAGCAGAAGCTGATCTAACCTCACCACAGTGTTGCGCAACGTGCGTCATTACAAACTTGAATCAGCTTGTGATGTTCAAAAATTTTGTAATGCGATGTTTAAAATGATTAAAAGGCTTGCAGATTTCTAAAAATGTTTCTATTTCTATATATAGTTAAATATATATATCCCTATACTTTAAGAAATAAAAATGTAAAAAAAAAATTATATATATATATATATATATATATATATATATATATATATATATATATATATATATAATATGTTTATTAATAATAAACAGTATTTTACTGTGTATTGTAGAAATGGCTGAAGAATTCAGTGAATATTCAGTGATTGAAATCCTTTTGAAGTTCTTCATTGCAACAAACAAAAAAATTAGGTGGCAAAATTAGTGGGGGTTGTTGTGTGGATAAACAGTTGAAGGAGTTGCATCAGACTGTGGTGGGTGGATGGTGGATGTTGATTGGTGAAGGTAATTTACGGTTTTTACAGCCTGGACCCAGGGTTCAAGGAAAGAAAATGAAAACTGGAACAATGCTAGGAACCAAAATGCAACAGAAAATGTAATCATCCTTAACTGAGAGTAAAACAGAACCTTTTACATCTCCATTATCATTTACCATTAATTCTTCATTCCGTCTAACTGCCCTGTTACAAAATGCAGCTTGACCAGCTCAGTCTGTGTTTTCACAACTGGAAGCAGGAAGTCAGACCAAGCTGGATTTTTCAACAGGGTTATTATTTATCTCATACCTACAAGCTCAAAAATGTTTCTTTTATTTTTTTTATTTTTATTTTTATTTTATTTTTTTGGATCAACATCAATGTTTACTGTGATTTTATTCAGTGAAGCACAGGCTATAATTTTACACAAAAGAAGAAACAGTGTAGAACTTTTTTTTTCTTTCAACGTGAAACCTCATTCTGCTGAAGTTTGCATTATACAGATAATCAAGCCTGTTTGTTGTTGCATTGCTCTAGATAGATAACCCAGACTAGGAATTATCTATTGATAATATGTAACATTGCAATTCATCATATTTTAATAATTTTCTCATGTAAGCTCCTGTAATTTACTATCGCTGTATGTTGAAGTAAAATTCCATAGCCTGCTCAAATGCACATGTAGAATGAAATGTAACCTGTAAAAAAAATGATAAGAGAGAGCAATAATCAGGAATGTTGTTCAGGCAGAAAATCAGACAATCAGCAACCAGGTGAAATGAGACAGAAGCAGAGATCAATAAACAAACCTATCAAAGTCAAACCTGGGAAATCCAGGATCATGAGAACGAAGGCTTAGTGACATCACTGATCAAGCAAGACTTCGCAACAATGGTGTGAAAGTCCGGGCTGTTTATGGGTGAATGTGATGGGAAATTACACTAAAATAAAAACCCCCGAATGATGTAGAAGACGAATGCTAATTTGACATTTAAAAACATATATTTAGAATGATCTGAGCTTCGACCGTCAAATAAAAAGTGGTTTTAAGTCTACAAACATCTACAAAAATAAATTACTCCGCAACAAACTGTACATCTCAGGGTACATACACTGGTACATTTCAAGTACAGAGAGACATGTTGTACCTTCCAGGATACAACAGTGATGAGTGTACAAAGGACACTTTATTGTACTAAATGTACAAGAGACACACCTGTGTGGAATCTACATCAGTGCCACATAGGTGTTAGTATTTAGTTTAGTATTGTTTTCACTGGGAGTGAGAAGCTCGTGTGTGGTATACTGTGCATTCTGCAGTGATGGTAGGGACGTGTCTGTGATACTCCCACCCCAGGCTAGTTTGGTCACAATATGAATGGTGTATGTATGAGCGTACGAGTGTGTGGGTGTGGTGAGTGAAGAATACAAGACAGAAATAGTTTTTCCTATGATGTACACCAGACACCCTTATATTGTATAGTGCGACTTTGACTCATCAAAAATAAATCTTTGTACTAGTGCAGTAGCTCGGCATCTAAGATAATAATCCCAGTTAGCAATCTGACGTCTGTTTTGAGTGGTTATGTTGGCCTTCGCTATACAACAAATCTTGGGTAAGGTCAGCTGACGCTGGGTGGTTGGCTGAAATATACACTGAAAAAAATTAAGAAAAAAAAGAACAATGAAATGTGACCTGATCGGGCTCAGTCCCAAATTGTGACATGGGACTTATCACTTATCTTATGGGCTCATCACCTGGAAACTGAAGGGTGAGGGTCATGTTCAGTGCCAATCAGGCAACATGCATGACACTTAGTCTTAGATGGACTAAACCGGGGGTGTCCAAGCTGCTTGGTTGTGGTGTGGCTTCTGCTTGGTTGTCATGAAAACCTCCGCCTACAGCGGTCCTTTCTGGATAAGATTGAACACCCCTGTACTAGACTGTTGGAATTTTTTTTTTTTTAATGAAAAATGAGAATATGAATACAATTTTTGTGGGAGTACTTTATTGAAACATATAACTACATCATATATCTTAGGGAGCCTGACTGCCAAATAAAAGTAGTTTTTTTCCCTACAAAAAATGAATAACGTAACAACAACACACAGGGTACATACTCTCGTCCTGGGAGACCTACATTCAAATATAAGTATAAATTCAAGTACAAATATTTTAACTGTGGTTCCTAAATTAGTTTTAAAGGTAACTAACGGTACTAAAGAACCTTGAGGAATTCACTCCAGTGACAAGACATTGCAAGATACATTTTTTTAGGTACTTTTTCCAGATTTGATGAAAGAGCCTGGAGATGGCTGTAATAGCCTGAAGAGCAGAGAAGTTCCCGTACTATCGTCATGCCCCAGTCTAGGTTGGGCCAAAACATGACTTGGGTATGTATGAGTGCGTAAGTGTGTGGGTGTGGTGAGTGAAGAACACAAGAAAGAAAGAGTTCTTCCTATGATGTACAGTATACCATAAATATACAGACATTTAACAGATGCCCTTATCTAGAGCACCTGTAACTCCATCAGAACGAGATCCTCACATAGGTACAAATAGGTCAGAGATTAAGGTCAAGGTCTACTATCCCAGGTAGCAAACTGATTTTTGGCCCAAGGTCTATTTTGGATGGCTATGTTGACCTCCCTAGACAATGTTCTGCTCACTTTCTTATAACAACCCTACTAATGTTGGACCAAGTTTGGCGGACCCTGGATGGCTGAATATCTGTTGGCCCTGGTCCGTTTCCCAATGGACAAAATTACATTGGGCTAATGTTTGGTCAGTTTGCTACCTGGGATGAAGTTGTACAGCAAAAAAAAAAAAGAAAGAATACAAGTTGTTAGGGTTTTTTTTTATAGTTAATGTTCATTTGAGGGCTCAGTGAAGAAATAGGTCTTCAGTGTTCGTTTAAAGGCAGCCACTGACTCAGCTCTTTGTATAGTCAGGGGAAGGTCATTCCACCACCCTGGTGCCAGATCAGAGAAGAATCTTGAAGCATGAGTACCTTGAGTGATATCGGGTGAAGTCATGCTGTGCTCGAGGTTTAAAGGGAACATGGTGCAGAGAATGGTGTGATGAGTGCCTTCATGTAGGGTAGGGGGTAGCATTTTTGCCTGTGTAATGTTTTAAATCTAGATGTGGACATATACAGGAAGCCAATGGAGGAAGTGCTGCAACAAGACAACTTAGCAAGATTTAAAATCAGCTGTGCAGTGTTTCATTGTTTTGGCTCAGGCTACATTTAAAAAAAGACCAAACAACAAGATCACCAACACCCTAAAACCCCATTCTAACAAAACCACAAAAACAAAACCTAACAAACACATCAGCAACTCTGTGATGTCCTACATACTATGTGAGGTCCATTCTGTCCAGAAGCAGTACCTTTTGTTTCAAGATTATTTCACATTAATAAAAAAATGTGGAATTCCATTTAGAGAGAAATGGAATATATCTCTATATATCTCTATATTCATTCATTCATTCATTCATTTTCAGTAACCTCTTGATTTAGAGTAGCAATGTAGACCTACTGGCCTGTTTTTGATAGGTGAAAGGAAGCTGGAGAACCTGGAGGAACCTCACGCAGACATTGGTAGAACATGCACAGAACCTTCTACTGCAACTGAAGATTCAGGCTTTATGTTTGCCATTTAAAAATCTTTAATAGAGAGATGTGAATTGAGAGTGTATATTTTGCATATCCACCCCCCCCCCAACCCGCCCCCCCCAACCCGACCCCTTTTAAATCAGTCACTCTGAAATAGCTGTACATTTAATGAAACTTGCAGAGATATACACACCTATAACCCTCAGGCATGGATAAGTTGATATATAGGTGCAAGTACAGGCAGGTGTAAGGCAGCGAGTCAGACTTTAGCGCTGTAGTTTGTTGAAGTAGTATGAGTCAGACGTGAGCCACAGGTGAGCAGACTAAGACGGGAAGTGATCTTTGAAAATCTCACCAGTGTTAATGATGACACTGCTTTCCCTGTTGCTGAGATCACTGGATCAGGCCACCTTCAACCTGACTTAACCTCACAGGGAAAGTCCTGGCATGATCTCAAGTGTCACAGGGCACTCATCAAATATTATTGAAGAATTATAATATCACATTACTTAAGAGACTCTTTCATGATAAAGAAAACATATAACACTACTGAATTTCTCTGAGGATTGGTAGCAAATTACAGAAGAGAGAAAATGCACCAACAAAAGAGCTAAAAAGTGACTCTTTCTGAAGGTGAGGGGTTTAATAATTAATAATAAGTAATAAATATTTGATCATTTCCACAAACAGTCCTTTAAACTCACACTTACACTTGTAATATTGCACTTTTTCTACTACTTCTACTAGCACTGGCTACTGGCTGTAGTTACTCAATAACTGATAGTACTTATAGTGAATAATATTGTTTCAGATAAATAGCTGAATAATAGACCTAAAGGAATTAACTAATATAATATAATGGCATAATATAATAATATTGTGGTATGTCTAGTAATGTCAATTATATATAATAAGCACCTCATTATATAATAGGTCTACTAGTTTGTGTTTGTGAAAATGCCCAAGATATAATAACAGAAAAAGTTAAATAGCTGATTATAATAACTACAACATGTTCATCATCGACGGTGGTTTAGTGGTTAGCACATTCACCTCACACCTCCAGGGTTGGCGATTCGATTCCTGCCACTGCCCTGTGTGCGTGGCGTGTGCGTGTTCTCCCCGTGCTGCTGGGGTTTCCTCCGGGTACTCCGGTTTCCTCCCCCAGTTCAAAGACATGCATTGTAGACTGACATTGTAGCATGTCCAAAGTGTCCGTAGTGTATGAAAGGGTGTGTGAATGTGTATGTGATTGCGCCCTGCGACAGGCACCCTGTCCATAGTGTACCTCGCCTTGTGCCCAATGCTCCCTGGGATAGGCTCAAGGTTCCCCACAACACTGTAGGTATAGAAAATGGATTCAATTCAACTCACTTTTATTTGTATAGTGCTTTAAACAACGGACATTGTCTCAAAGCAGCTTTACAGAAACATATAAACACAGGATACAGATTTTAAGTGTGTGAATTTATCCCTATTGAGCGAGCCGGTGGTGACGGTGGCGAGGGAAAACTCCCTAAGATGATATGAGGAAGAAACATTGAGAGGAACCAGACTCAGAAGGGAACCCGTCCTCATCTTTGTAACAATGGATAGTGTGAAAGTAAAAAAAAAAGGTAATTATGGTTTTAACATATAGTCTGTTTTTTTGAACTAGTCCACTGTTCACCAAAGGAGACTTGAGTGCAAATGTGGTAATTGCAGTCTCAAGGCCATAGTACCAACCGTAGTCCCAGCAACCACCGCGAGAATGTTCGTGTGGAATCAAGGTCCAAAACCATTTCCATGGTACTTCAAGTGGTACCGTTCTCAGCAATCTCCAGGCTGTAGCCTCCAGTTGATGAGAGCTCCATCCAGAGGTAGGGTATCTGGATGGATCAGGCAAGTCCGGAGAGCAGAAAGGGTCAGAATCACTGGCATCTCCATAAAATCATGTATGGCTCGATAGGAGAGAGGGAGAGGGAGGTAAAGAGAGGGAGAGATTATTAGATATGCTATCCCGTGATGGATAAGACTGTGTACTTTGCGTAAAAGAAAGTCTAGTCAGGGTAGGCTTGAGTAAACAAATATGTTTTCAGCCTAGAGTTAAACACAGAGACTGTGTCTGAGTCCCAAATATGAATTGGAAGGCTGTTCCATAACTGTGGGGCTTTATATAAGAGAAAGCTCTTCCCCCTGCTGTAGCCTTCACTATTTGAGCTACCAACAAACAGCCCACACCTTTTGATCTAAGTAGGCGTTGCGGATCATAAAAGACCAAAAGTTCGCTTAGGTACTGTGGCGCGAGACCATTTAGTGCTTTATAGGTCAGTAGTAGTATTTTATAATCAATGCGAGATTTCACTGGAAGTCAATGCAGTGTGGAAAAGATCAGGGTGATGTGGTCATACTTTCTGGTTCTAGTTAGGACTCTAGCAGCTGCATTCTGTACTAACTGGAGTTTGTTTATGCTCCTACTGGAACATCCAGATGGTAAGGCATTACAATAATCTAGTCTAGAGGTGATGAAAGCATGAACTAGTATTTCTGCATCATGTAGTGACAATATATTTCTTATCTTAGCAATATTTCTGAGATGAAAGAAGACTATCCTAGTAATATTATCTACACAAGCTTCAAATGAAAGACTGGAGTCAATAATCACACCAAGGTCTTTTACTGCTGCACATGTTGAAACAGAAAGTCCATCCAGAGTTACTATGTAATCAGAAAGCTTACTTCAAGCTACATGTGGTCCTAGTACAAGTACTTCTGTCTTATCAGAATTAAGTAAAAGGAAGTTAATAAGTATCCAGTATCTAATGTCCTTTAAACATTCTTCAACTTTATTAAGCTGCTCTCTGTCATCTGGCTTCGCTGAAACATACAGCTGTGTATCATCAGCACAACAGTGGAAGCTAATTCCATGTTTTCGAATAATTTGAGACAGTGGTAGCATATATAAAGTAAAAAGCAGTGGGCCTAAAACAGAACCTTGTGGAACACCAAATTTAACCTTGGTATGTGTGGAGAAGTCACAATTTAGATCTACGAACTGATAACGATCAGTCAAATAAGACCTGAACTAGGAGAGGGCTGTTCCCTTAATGCCAACAACATATTCTAGTCTATCAAGGAGAATAGTATGATCTGGATGGATGGATGTACACTACCAATCAAACAATTGGACACTAGAATATATCCTTGTCAATGTCTTAAAGACATTTTGATTAAGGCTTATGGTTGAAATTTGTTTCTAAGACAAATGTAAATAGTGAAGTTAATGCCAATGTATACATTTCTTTCTAAATCAAAAGCCATTTTTGATAAGTAGTTTTTATGTAATATGAAATTGCTTCCAAAGCGGCTCGGCTGATTTGGGAACTTTAAGAAAAGCCTCATGGGTCATGAAGCTGGGTGAGAAGATGCCGAGAGAGTGTAAAAGAATTGTGTTTATGAACAATAATGTTAAGTATTTCAAATATAAACAATTTTTTTTAGAAGAAAATCAGGTCGTGTCGAAGCTGGTAGTGTATGTAGGATAGATGTTACACATGTGAGTCATCAGACATCATGCTAATTTGAGCTAATTCTTTAAGTCTTTACTTAGCATCTATCAAAGTGCTCAAATTAATGTAAAGCAACATTTGTAAACCTATTCCAAACAGTGAACAGTGTGTAATAAACTCATTTTAATCCACACTTTTACTGCTCAGTCTGTACATGTATCCTGCATGTATCACACACCTCTCTGTCTGCCAGTAGTCTGTGTGTGTGTGTGTGTGTGTGTGTGTGTGTGTGTGTGTGCGCGCGTGCGTGCACGCATCTGTGTGAGTCACACTGGTGTTTTCCCCTTAACAGTGACCTCACCTTTGCTCATGAACACTCTTTAGTGCAATGAAAGGTGTACTCTGTGTAGAGCTGTGTGTTCACAGTAATTTGGAAATAAGGCTTTGTAGGAACCACTTGAGCAAGTTACTGTACGGGAACAAGAAATGGTTTACCACAGAATGTGTGTACGTAAGAGACAGAGAGAGAGACAGACAGAAAACGAGCATTAAGTAGTACTAAATATTTGACCTAAAAAAAAAAAAATGCAAGGAGCTGGTACAAAAATAGATGAGGCGATGTGGCATTGCTATCCACTACTGTACTGTTTTGCAAAATTTATATCACAAGTTCATATCGCTGAGCTGTAAAATAAATAAATAAATAAATAAATAAATAAAGTATTTTTTTCCAGACAAGCTTTCTGTCACATAGATTAAGAGCAGCATAAAATGTCTTAGTAAAGTATTAGTTGGCTACAAAGTCCATGGAACTGTACTGGGTGATAAACACCATTCTTCCGAAAGATATTTGCTCAGTTCGTTAAACCATTCCGGTGAGCCCTCGTGCCATGCGAATGGGGGCAGCGTCATCCTGGAAGAGAACATGCCCATCTGGATAGAAATGTTTCATCGTAGCATAAAGGTGCTCAGTCAGAAGAAAGAAGTGGGACAAGGGGACAATTGGAGCCAAATCATCAGCAAAATGGCTCCCACAGAATAACAGAGCTAATGTTTTACCTTAATTTGTCATTGTATCTAAATTAGTACTTTCTACCTAGCATTGTTTTGCATATTATTTACCGAGGTTAATTTCACGTTCTTCATTTATACCTTTCGTGTAGCTGTCACAAAGGGCTTATGATGAGCTTCAAAAGCTTGTAAGGAAATATAATTATAATATTCTTTAGAATTGCATTTATAAAAAATCCTATATGAAATAATAATAATAATAATAATAATAATAATAATAATAATAATAAACATCTCGTTCACCGGAATTGATGAAAAGTTATTGTGTGAATAACCGACATGATTTGAATTTCTCATTTGATTCTGAGATACTGATAATTTGCATATTTTGCGTAGCTGTGCTGCTGATTCAGACCAGATATAAGAGTGTAGATGTGAAAAACAGCATTATGTTTATGAATTACGTGTAAAACAATATAGGGTCTAAACCATAACATTGTGCGATGCCATACAGCACTTTTTTTTAGCCTCTAAGAATCTGAAGTTATGCTAAGAAACTGATCAATGTTCTGTGGGGATGATGTAATATCCTGCCTCAGTACAGATATATACGTCTCAAAAGTTACAGCACATGCCATTCATTTAACTGTTAACATGTGCTGTGATCATAAAGTCTGTCCTGTGATCATCTCAGCACTCATACTGAGCATCCTTTCAATACATTTAGTACTGTTTGACTTTACTCTACACCTGTATACTGTAATGATTTAGAATTTCATCCAGAAGTGGATGAGTTCTTTCTTCAGTCTGGTTCTTCTCAAGGTTTCTTCCTTATGTTGTCTCAGGGAGATTTACTTGTCTCGGTCTCCTCTGGCTTGCTCATTAGGGATCTAAATCTAAATCCTGATTCCTGTAAAGTTGCTTTCTCTGACAATGTCCATTGTTAACAGTAACAGTTAAGAAACCACCCAGTCCAAACTCAACGCTTCTCAAGCGATTTCTGACATGCCTCATTTCAGACAGCGTACTGCTCAAGCTCGTGATCCATCACATGGCATCACGAGCTGTCCACAAGAGAAAGATAGTTTATCATTTTTGATGAAATGTCGTTCCAAACCAGTGGGACAGAACCAGACAGACACGTTCTCTTAGTCAGATGATCTATGTATGACTGCAAACCTGCACGTCTTCATAATACCTCCAGGCCAAACACATGCTAAATATCCTAATGCTGTTGGTTTCTCTGATACAGTACCTTTGGATGTTGGTGATATTGTTCTAAAATAATTCTAAGAAAAACATAACAAATATTTAGGATGTTATTGGTGTATAAAGCATATAAAAGTTATTGCAGTTTTTGCATTTTTATTATTTTTTTTTTATGAAATGCTCAGACATCATGCTCAAATTATTTTCGTTGTCATTACTTACTCACACTTCTTCCCGGTAGTTGATTTGTTGTGTTTAGTGTTTTATTTAATGCTCCAGATGTTCAGTAATTCATTCATGGTAGCTCAGTGGTTAAGACATTGGACTTCTGATCAGACACTGATAGGCTCTTGAGCAAGGCCCTAGTTGTATAAATAAGTCATAAGTCACTCTGGATAAGGACATCTGCCAAATGCCATGGATGTAAATTATCTATTTTTATTTTTCCAATCGTCATCAAGTTGTTGTTGCTTTTTTTTTTTTCAGGCTTCCTGATCACCATCCTGATTAATGTCTGATAATCCAGGTTAGCTGCACAATCTGTTATGGTGAACAATTATGGCTTTTCGGGTCCCAATAACTTAACCGTGGTCTAAATCTAAGTCTCTAAATCTTAACTGGTTTATCTTATTGCAGTTTTAAGTAAGCAGAAATTCCTGTCCCTGACTCAGATTATGATGAAGTTATCTGAAACTTTATCTAAGAATAATTTCTTCCCCCCATTTACTCCTAAACTAGTTTCTCTGCTTTTTTTTTTTTTATGTGTATAATTTTTTTCCCCGTTGCTTTTCCCGAAGCAGGAAAGCGGATATAATGATCATCACAAAAGTTTCTCTACACAGTGTGTCATGTTTATACTGCATGTATACTGCACAGAGCAATTAAACTATCGATTCTAACTCATTCTGTTGATTAATTTTCTATAACGGCAGCTCTGAAGTCGAAAATGACATTTAATTTCTATAGTAACTTACATTGGGACTTGTATGGTACTGTACTTAGTATACTCACAATAAAAAAAAATTGCAAGAGTTCCCTCTGACCCTGAAGGATAAGCGGTATAGAAGATGGATGGATGGATGGAAAGACTAGTAAGTAATAGTATTTTTTTCCCCCTTATGATCATGTTCCCAAGACGTAGTTGTAGGAAGCCGCCTTTATTCCATGAGACGAAGTAGTGTCTAAAAATCATTTATATTTAATTTTGCACAAAGTAAGCATTAGATTGTTGTTACATAGACTGCAGCAATTTTATCTCTTGGTGGAATTAATGTTTTAAATGTACATATAAATAACCTAAAAAGGTTTTCAGTTTCACACTGTCCTATTAAATGTTCATAATTATAGTACTTTTTGCCTTGACACAGACCAACCATTTGTTAGTCATAAAACTGTCAGATTATCTGTATAGTCTAGATTTATCAGGCTTCTGATTTACATTTGAATAATCGTTGCTTAATATGCTTTTCAGAAATGCTCCCATGTTCTCCTGCTATTCTGGCATAGCTAGTGGGATTACAGTACGAGTCTCAATCTGTATAACCATTCCCATAAACCCAAGATTTTGTCAACGACCAACATTGGCTAAGTCAGCTAGTTACGTTCTTTGGTTAAAAATTGATAGATAATCCACGACATGAGGTTTAAGAGGTTGAGCCTTCTTGATGTCATTAGTTGAGCTCATACGCAAGACTTCCCAAATCTCTTCTTTTTTCCTTCAGGAGAACTAAAATCCTTTCTATTTTAAATGGTTGCTTCTGTGACTCAAACACAAATTTCATAATTTAAAGCAGCCATTCAAAATGACATAACTGTTTTTTTAAAAAAAAAATTTTAAAAAATCACATTTTTAAGGAGTACGGAGACACTGAGGTGACGGTGGTTATTATTTTTATATATTGGTCAACATGGTGGTCACTCATGGCTACTATTGTATTTTAAAATGAGTGAGAGACAGAAATGAATTAGATTAGACATTGTAGTCACAGGAACCTAAAAGCATGGAGATGATTGATGATATTGCACTTTAATACAATCTTAGAATGATTCATAAAGACATACTGGAGTCACTGGCATCTGACCATTAATCATTAACCCATGTCAGCAAATTCTCAAAGTGAATAGACTTTTTTTGCCCATTTCCACCAATTAATTAACTAAAGACAATGCATTATGTATGACATATTCTCACAATATATTACATTTTTCGCTTAGTTTACGCAGTTAATTGTCATATTTCATGGCCACACCATATTAAAAAATAACCACTATGTCACGCTAAATCAGATTCATTAGTAAATATTTTAATTCCTTCCCAGGTTCAGCACTTTTTCAGTCATTGCTTGCTCTTTATTATTATTTATAGTCATTATTGCCCTTACTTGATGATCCAGTTAAGAGGAAGGATCATTTCTAAGCAGGGTGCTAATATTTCCTCATAGTTCATTTCCACATCTTAACACTACTTAAACGTATCTACTGATCTGTGGCACGATTACTTTTTCAGGGTTATTTTAAGACAAAAGATTTAAAAATGGCTCACTTCTGACAGGTACGATGGTTTGATTATGTAAAAAAGAAAAAAGAAGGGAAGCTGAATCTGAATCTGATATAATGCTGAAGAGAAGGGTTTGTGACTCACTTGATCTGACCTGCATGTATATGTTTTTTTCTTATTCTTTTCCTCTAGATCCCATGGAAAAATAAGCCAGGCAAAAATAAATAAATAAAATAAATAAAATTTTAAAAAAATGTCCAGAAAAGGGTTAGTAGTCTTATATTTGTTTTTATAATAATTTCAAAATTAGAAATATTATATATACATGCAACGGCCACTGTGTATTATGCACACCTGTACACTTGTTCATTTAATCGATCGATTGTGTGGGAGCAGTACAATGCATGATATCATGCAGATGCAGGTTGAGGTTTAGTTAATGTTCACAATCAAACATCAGAATGAGGAAAAAATGTGATTTGGACCGTAGCATGGCTGTCGGTGCCAGATGGGCTGGTTTGAATATTTCAGAAATACAGTAGTGGAAATAAGTATTGGACGCGTCAACATTTGTTTCAGTAAATATATTTCCAATGAGGCTATTCACATGAAATTTTCACCAGACTTTGGTATTAACGCAAGAAATCCACACATTTAAAGAAATCCAAACATTAAAGTCCATAAATGAAGTTATGTGTAATAAAGGGGAATGACACGGGGAAAAAATAGTATTGAACACGCTAACTGAAATTTATTTAATACTTGAAGCCTTTGTTTGTAACGACAGCTTCAAGATGCTTCCTGTATGAAGAAATGAATGGGCCGCGGTATTCAGGTGTGATTTTGGCCCGTTCTTCTAAACATATTGTCTTTAAATCTTGTTCAATTGGATTCGAGTCAGGTGATTGACTGGATCATTCTAACACGTCGATTTTTTTTTCTCTGAAACCAATTGAGAGTTTCCTTTGCTGTATGCTTTGGATCGTTGTCCTGCTGGAAGCTCCACCCACGTCTCATCTTCATCATCCTGGTGGATGGCAGCAGATTCTTCTCAAGAATCTCCCGGTAAAGGGCTCCATTCATCGTTCTTTCAATTATATTAAGTCTGCGAGTACCATGTGATGAAAAACAGCCCCACACCATGGTGCTTCCACCTCCAAACTTCACTGTTGGTGTAGTGTTTTTAGGGTGATGTGCAGTGCCATTTCTTCTCCAAACATGGTGTGTAGTATGACAGCCAAAAAGTTCAATTTTGCTCTCATCTGACCAGACTACACTCTCCCAGTATCTCATAGGCTTGTCCAAATGAGCTGGTAAAAATTTCATGTGAATAGCCTCATTGGAAATGTGACGTGTTCAATACTTCTTTCCCCCACTGTATCCTTTGATTTTCTCAAAGAACAGTCCTTAGAGTTTACACAGAATGGTGCGAAAAACTAAAAACATCCAGTAAGCATCAGTTCTGCGGTCGGAAACAGCTTGTTGATAAGAGAGGTCAGAGGAGAATGGCCAGACTAGTTCGAGCTGACAAGCACTCTGCAGTAACTCAAACAACCATTCTTTACAGCTGCGGTGAACAGAAAAGCATCTCAGAATGCCCAACCCATTGAACCTTGAAGCAGATGGACTACAACAGCATGTAGTTACACTCCTGTCGAATCTGAGGCTACAATGGGCACAGACTGACCAAAACTGGACACAATAATATGGTCTCCTGGTATATGACTATATTCAAGATATTTTCACTTGATGAGATATTTTAAGACTTAAAACAGGCAGGAGTGGTTAAGTTTGTGACAAGATAAAAAAAAAACAACAACATTCAGAAACATCAAGATAATTGGCCTAACTATAGAGTTATAAATATACTAATTACACATGTGCTCTAGAGTTAGTCTCAGTGGATATGACTGCTGTGAATTTTTTTTCTACTATGTTTAAACATAATGCTCCTATCCCTGCCCTTCCTTCTAATTTCCACTTAGTGTTAATAACAATGTTTCAGTAAATGAGGCTAAATGGGCAACTTTTTTCTATATATAATTTAGACACCTGGCAATCAGGTTAGTGGTGACTCACCAGACAAGGATATTTTAATACCATTACCAAAGATACACCACAAAGGGAAAGACGCTTCATGATGATGTCATTTTCTGTAAGCATAGTCGTCTCCCACTTCTGTCTAACAAAGTCCACATGTCAGTCCATACATGGTACTGAACTCTACACCACACACATGTACGTGTCAGCATGATATTTCTCCACTTCCTATGTGTCACTTGCCATGTATTTCATTAGAAACAACTCTTTAACTTGGACAATAAGTAAATAAGTTTTAAAAGAGAAAATCCATCCTGAACAACTTGCGTATTACATTTTACAATTAACGTGCTCTTCAGTGGCATGAAACATTTATTTTATTTGACTTTTGTAATTTAAACGTGACACGATTAAACTGAATTTAGACTGGATTTACTCAAATGAACCAGTTCAAAAGTTTACATACGCTGGATTATTAATATTGTGTGTTGTTACCTGGATGATCAAAAATTGTGTTTATGTTTTGTGAGAGTTCTTCATGAGTCCCTTGTTTGTCCTGAGCAGTTAAACTGCCCACTGTTCTTCAGAAAAATCCTCCAGGTCCTGCACATTCTTTACTTTTCCAGCATCTTCTGCATATTTGACCCCTTTCCAGCAGTCTCTATATGATGGCGAGATCTATCTTTTCACATTGAGGACAGCTGAACACAACTATTACAAAAGGTGCAAACATTCACTGATGCTCAAGAAGGCAACACGATACATTAAGATCAGGGGGGTGTAAACTTTTGAACAGGATAATCAGTGTAAATTGTTTTGTCTTCTGTGGAAACATGTAAATATCTTATGTAGCTTCTGAAGGAATGAAAACTAGTGAAAGTGAAACTAAATGGAAAAAAAAAGATCTTTAAACAAAATAATAACAAATTACACCAATCATCCTGTTCAAAAGTTTACACCCCCACCCCCCCGACTCTTAATGTATCATGCTTGTTTTCAACAGTGAAATCTGACAGCTATCCCTTGCATTTGTTTCTTCTATTAAACGACAACGTAATTGCTCTAGCAATGTCTTCCTGTGACATCAGACAACTGCAGGCTTCTCACAGGAATAATGAAAATACAGCAAAAGATACACCTTCTCGAAGGTCTCCATTTTTCCATCTTGAAATGTTTCACCCTTTTTCTAAAAGTTCTTGCAGCTATCCATGAAGTGAGAGAATCCATATGGAAAAGAAATTTATGGTAATATTTAATATGTTAATATGTTTCCGAATATAAATAGCTAAACGTTTTACAATATTTAATGGGGGGGAAAAAACAACCTAAAAAGTAAAAAAAAAATAAAAATTTTTCAATTTTGCATTCTTTATGAAAACTGGCATACATAAAATCATTTAGGATGTTTAGCTTATATTCACACATATATCATTCACAGTGAATCAAGATGTAGAACCAATACAATGTTTTACATAAACAATAACAAAAAAAAAAACAAACAAAAAACTGTAAAATAAACAAGTGCCTTTTGGATATTAACCACATTTACATTTACATTTATGGCATTTAGCAGACCCCTTTATCCAGAGCGGCATTTATCTCATTTATACATCTGAGTAGTTGATGTTTAAGGGCCTTGCTCAAGGGCCCATCAGTGGCAGCTTGGCGGTGCTGGGGTTTGAACTCACGACCTTCCAATTGGTACTTCAACGTCTTGGATTGTTTTTATTTAATTGAAATAGAACATTTATAAGGAAATATGTGAGAACAAAATGTCTGACAAAATTATTTCTCGACAAAATGCGGAATTCACCACAAACTTTAGGAATTGTGTTTTGACAGACTATAAGGTAAAAAATCTTAAACACTCAGATAGAGATTTTTTTTACCTTTGAATGCATAAATATGATCATAATTCAAGTAGTATTAACAGTGAAATGTGTTCTGATAACCTTAATGTAAATTCAAAAAGCCTAGTGGTCATGAATTCATGATGAATAAAATAAGTTTTTATGATTTTTTTTAATGTTTATTCATTTTTATTAAGACACTAGAGAGGTAATGGTATGAAAATATCACGATTATCGTGACCAAAACTATCACGGTTATCAGTATTATCACTGTATTTTTCAAATGTGCTGAAACTCTACAAAAAGTACTGATACACACAGTGAAATCATTGAAAGGTTTTATATTTCACTATTTAAACAGGTTTTATATTTGACTATAAAGTGATGGATGGTTGTCACTAGGCTTGATGCCATAGTCGGTGTTCCCGGTGTTACACTGTGTGCAGTCGTACACCGATAACATTACTTGTTTTGCTTTTTTTTTATAGTATTAAAAATAATTTAGTTCACTTTGAGAACATGGCAGAAGGCAGTGACAGCACTCTGGACATTCCAAGAGGACCAAATCTGAAGTGTGGTCATATTTTGGATTTTATAAAAATGCTGAGGGAAACTTAAAGGAAGATGTTAACCCTGTGTGCAGAGCTTGCCAGAAGAAAGTTGTTGTGAAAGGGGACTTTGGCGCTTTTCCTTCTTTTCCTCCTCACTTTTAAATTTCACTTTTGCTTTCGAATTAGAGGCAATTCGGGAGTGGCAATTGCTTAAATGGTGGGTTCATTATTATTCTTCTTAATGAAAAACACAACAACAACAAAACAGTACAATGACACAAACTCACTTATATTAAACCAAATCTTTCGTCTTGTCAGTCAGCTCTCCTCACTCTTCCTATCAGTCAGCTCGCCTCACTCTTCCTGTCAGTCAGCTCGCCTCACTCTTCCTGTCAGTCAGCCTGCCTCACTCTTCCTGTCAGTCAGTTCACCTCACTTTCATCACGTGATGAATGAAATCTGACTCCTGCTGATCTGTGCTGCGACTCTAACTCATTCGCGTTCAGTTTTTCATTGTAATGTTTTTTGCATGCTCAAAAAACAATGTTGCATGCCGTGCGCCTGCATCACACTCATGCTGGGAGTGTGTGGATGGCATCGCGTACGGTTTTAATGATAATTAAATGTGACACGGTAATACTAACCGTAGGGGAATTGTATCATGGTTTATTGTCGAACCGGTAACCGTTTCATCCCTATAAGGCACCGTGACTCAATAACGTTTGCCATATATCGATTTATGTTTTATAACATGTAAAACGGGAACATGAAAAGAATATTCTAAAAGCAACTCATGCAAACACCTTAATCAGAATATTGTCTTATTCAGAATAAGGTCAATAATTAGACTATTACTGTCCATGTAAACGTAGTCCACGTCAGGTTTGAGGTGTGTAGAGATTAGTTTACATATCTCTAAATACACTAGGATCAGTATGTACAGGAAGTGCATGGAGCATTAGTTTATCTGTGTCTGTTGTGGTTATAGTGGGTGTAGTCTGTAGTCTCCACAGGTTCTGATCTCAGTGAACATGGTGCACTAATCATCAGGCTGGGCAGAGAGCTGAGTGGCTCCTCCTGCTGGTGGATATAATTCACGCCCTGTTCTGGTACAGCCTGGGGCAGTTCCTCCGGCAGGTCCATGGGGATCTCATGCTCTTGCTGCTGTAAGTGCTTGATGATCTCCATGGATAGATAGTGAGGGTCACCATCAGCTCGCTGGTCTGAATTAAAAAAAATATATACATCATTAGAGTTAATGAAAATGCTTACGAAGATTATTAGCAATGTATTTTTTTTTTTTTTTAAAAAAGTGTTCATAGAAAGTTTTACCTAAAAGTGTGAAAACCCTTCACGTGGTCAATTTTTTTTTAAACATTTTCTTCTTTATATAGTTCAGAAAGCTGGACTGAAATATATTTCTCTTTTGTCTATATCTCAATAAGAAGTAAAGTTCTATCATTTTTAAAATCCTCAAAAGTGCAAAGCAAGAAAATTGCATTTATAGGTTGAATTCCAATTCCACTGAAAGACTGGCTCTACATTTATAACCTCATAACCTACTTAAGTGAAAACAACATTACTGCCAAATTTGAAAGATTTATAATTTTACAAGAAGAAATGAGTTCTCACTTTGATTATTAGCATCATCCACATCAGCCTCTGTCTCATCGACTGAGGTAAATAAACCCACCCAACATTTCTGATTTAAACTCGAGCCTCATCGTCATCTCTTCACACGACTGATCTCTGCTCATGCTAACATCGCTGGGGAAATTTCGTGTTATTATTGTCTTTTTGTATTGTGCTTTATTAAACTTTTAAAACTTGAAAGTGCTGTGAGTGCGTGAGTGCTCTTCTCTGTTTTGATGATGTGACAGTGCAGAAGCTATCTGATAAATCATGAGAAAAGCACACTTGTTTTCAACAGTATAGTTGCTTTAAAACCTTTAAAATCTTCTAATGATATTTTTAAAGGAATTTTTCCCCATAAAAACATGACATTAATGTAATTTCATCAGTAAAAACATTCACTTTGTATTTCTTAATACTTTTAAAAGGAGCAACTTTTGGGGTTTTTTTTTGTTTGTTTGTTTTTTTTTTTTCATTTGAGTTTACAAATCTCCTAACACACACACGACCTAAGGAAGCTTGAGAGATTTTGACACATTATCTATACTTTAAAATTTTCAGTACTTTTCCCACCTCTGGAGCATGGTTATTAAAAATCTTTAATATGTGCATGATTTAATGGTTTAATATGATTTAATGGTGCATAAATAGTTACGATTTCGTTTTTAACTAAATTAATTTTAGTTTGTATTTAGTTTTAGTATCGCTTTAGTTTTTAATATCATGGTAATGATATTAAATGGGTATGAATATTAAATTCAGTAGGGGATTGATATTAAATTCAGTAGGGGTTTGATATTAAATTCAGTAGGGGATTTATATTAAATTCAGTGGGGGATTTATACTAAATTCAGTGGGGGATTGATATTAAATTCAGTGGGGGATTGATATTAAATTCAGTAGGGGATTTATATTAAATTCAGTGGTGGTTGATATTAAATTCAGTAGGGGTTTGATATTAAATTCAGTAGGGGATTGATATGAAATTCAGTAGGGATTTGATATTAAATTCAGTAGGGGATTGATATTAAATTCAGTGGTGGTTGATATTAAATTCAGTAGGGGTTTGATAGTAAATTCAGTAGGGGATTGATATTAAATTCAGTAGGGGATTTATATTAAATTCAGTAGGGGATTGATATTAAATTCAGTGGTGGTTGATATTAAATTCAGTAGGGGATTGATATTAAATTCAGTAGGAGATTGATATTAAATCCAGTGAGGGGTTGATAGTAAATTCAGTAGGGGATTGATATTAAATTCAGTAGGGGATTGATATTAAATCCAGTGAGGGTTTGATATTAAATTCAGTAGGGGATTCATATTAAATTCAGTGGGGGTTTGATATTAAATTCAGTGGGAGGGCCGATATTAAATTCAGCGCGAGTTGAATTGGGGGGTTGAATTGAAGTGTGAATGGGTATGCTTCCTGATATTTTTTTAATTAAATTATAAAAGATTTAAAAAAAAATAAACGGCGGGAAATCCCTCAGCTTTGTTACATCTGCACTGTCATTACATATTTTCCCACTGCTTATCTATATTTCTATCTATCTACCCACCCATCCATCCATCTATCTGCCTAATCTATCTCTTGTCCACAAGCATTTCTGATCAAATGATTGTTTCATTAAAACAATTTCCACAGGGCATAATAACAGTCCAAATTAATGCGCACTGAACTGATTTAAACGTATACACATCAATTATTGTGAGACTTTTACATGCCACTGTAGTGCACAGAGTGAACCGGACGTCCAGTGTGAACAACCTTGTAGTTGATAATAATGGAAACTATTAAAATAAAACTTAGATAACATAATACAAGGCTGTTTTTCGCTAACTTGTGATATTGATAATTTTGGGGAAATTGCAATGTATTAGCTAGCTAGCTACAATATATGTGGGGTGTCATTAGCTAGATTACACCATATTATCCTACCTCATTCTGAGTACCTATTTTATTATTTTCTTTAGTATTCATTTAGAAATTCACATTTTTATTTCAGTTAATGAAAATGTTTTTTCACTGATAGTTTTATTTTTGTGATAGTTTTTGTTAACGATAATAGCCTTCTCCAGCATGAGAAGTTTAAGTTACAGTAAAGGTACGTTCACACACACAGCGACTCGCAGTGACAAAGCGACCAGAGACTGTTCATTTTCAATGCGAGTTCAATGCGAGTTTCAAGGCGACTTCCGGCGACATGAGCGACGGCAAACAACACTAGATGTTGGTGTGTCCCGCAAAGTTGAAAGTTGAGAAAAGTTTAACTTTATGCAAATTTGGAGTGAATTGTTGCAACGACTACCAATGCGAGAGAAGCGCGCACGTGATCCGTAGCCACTCGTGCTCACTAGAAGAAGCAGCACCATTGCGGCAGTAGCCAATTAGCTTGGCTTAGGATCTTAGTGGGTTTAAAGCAAAAAAAATGTATAATAATAATAATAAAAGAAATAATAATGAAAGTCTCACTTTTTGTTGCAATCGAGCAAAATCCCAGTGTAGCTCCTATCTTGGGTGAAGTGTCTTCTGCCAGGAAACACAGAGGCCGCAGCCAAAGAGCTGCGGTCCAGCTCCCAGTCACCATCGAACATACAGTATAGTGAATGGCACCCTGATGGTGACGCTCACTTACTGAGATAGGAGCTACACCGGGATTTTGCTCAATTGTAACAAAAAACGAGTGTTAAACTATTATTATTAATTTGTTTTAAATGCGCTAAGGCTATAAGCTAAGCTAAGCTAATTGGCGCTTGCGCCTTTGCTGCAGACAGATGGTCGCAATGGCAAAGAGTACACACTGCTTCTCCTTCATCTCGTAGGATATGATGCATATATATATATATATATATATATACACACACACACAGGTGAATTTTATAAGAGCTCGCTCTCCCTCCAGAACGTTTCATTTTAGCAGAAAGAAAACTGGTCTGTTGTCAAAAGTGGAATATTAGTTGTGCCACCCATGTTACTATGGCAAGCAGTAGTAGGAATGCCTACTGGCGACTTCATAGTACAGCGGCGACTTCAGTGTGAACGTAGACTCACCGTCGAGCAGGATAAGGTGGTAGCGGTTGCGACACTCTAGAGAACATTCCAGGATTTGGCTGAGAGTCCTGTAGAAGAGCAGGACCTGCTGTCTCCTGTCCTGCATGCTGAACCCTGCAGTGCTGTCCTGAGACATCTGATAGAGCGTGAGCAGAGGAGTGGCGTATTCCACCACACAGTAATACGGCTGGGGACGGAGACACGGAGGGGTTAGAGAGATCAGCTAATGACATGACAACAGGGAGAGAATTAGAAGAAAGACCGAACAAAAAACAGAAGGTAATGTTACTGTAATGTTACAAACATAACGTTTCTGCAATGTTCTAAAAATATCTACCATAACAGTGGTGTGTTAAAACATTTCTCATACAACTTTCCCAGCTAGACATCAAACATTGAGCATTAACAATCCAAATGTTGTCGGAGGAAAATTTTAAATAAAAGACGTTAATTGATCGAAAGGTTTTTCTGACTGAAACGTTCAGAAAACGTTCTGCAAACTTAATGTTAATGTTAATGTACATGTAATGCAATGTAACTGAGTGACGTCTGGGACTGTAAGAAAGTGCAGCATTTTAGTGTAGACATTATCCACACAGTGGTGCTGCTTCTCCAGTTACAAACATTTTAATAAAGCAATGTCAGTTTCCTTATACAGGTTCTTATACAGATTCCTTATTTCTTGACTAATGAACGCAAACAAATGTTTTTTTTTTACAGATACTACAGAGATTATGTGTGCTGTAAAACATAAACCGTGATTTTACAGGCTGTCACATGTTTAATCTCATTTTAATTTAATCTCTGCCACAAGGAGCGATGAAGTGTGTGAAGAGGCATTTATGTGTCTATTTCCATACATATTGTTATATATTATTAATAATTGAGATGACCCAGACTTTAAAGCAAGGCTGTGAGTTTATTACTACATTTATAATGTTTATGTTTATTCATTCATTTATAATGTTAGTCTTGTATACAACAACCCCATTAACAATACGGAAAGGTAACATATTTCAAAATATATTTTTAGATTATATGCAAATATTTGTCGTTGACCCATATTTTTTTAGATAACTTTTTTTTAATATATATTTTGAGCTATATTTATGAATATTGCAACAAAAAAAAGAGTAATATCGCTTTACTGAAAGAATCAGTTTAGTGCTTGAGCTAACAAATCTCATATTCAGTATAACTTTGGATTAACCTTGGATTAAAAAGAACATTCCTGAAACCAAATCCTGATGGATGAATCAATCCATCTATCCTTTTTCCATACCGCTTATCCTACACAGGGTCGAGTTTGGTGCACAAGGTGGGGAACACCCTGGATGGGGTGCCAACACATTGCAGGGGATACCCTGGACAGGGTGCTAACGCATCGCAGGGCACCATCTCACACCAATTCACACACTACGGACAATTTGGAAATGCCAATCAGCCTGCAACGCATGTCATTGGACTGGGGAAGGAAACTGGAGTAGAAAGAGGAAACCCCTGAAGCACTGGGAGAACATGCAAACTTGGTACACAAAGGGCAGAGGAAGGAATTGAACCCCCAACCCCCTGGAGGTGCAAGACAAATGTCAGCCAATCAGTGTATTATATGATGTAGTTGAATAAGTTGGATTTTCAGTGCTTTGCTCCTCACCTCTTGTTGGTTGTCAGTGATTTTGTAGATGCTGTTTTTGTAGATTCTCTTCCTGACACCAGCCCGGTCGAGCTGTATGTCCGGGAGGTTCTGGTGGAAACATATGTTATGGTCCTCTTCCTCCACCTTGGCTGGGACCACTGCGCTTAGAGGCAGGAGGATGTGCAGCCGGGAAGAGTGGAGAATCTCTCCGTTCTGGTTGTAGTGTTTCCTCAACTGTTCCTCCAGCACTGTGGACACACACACACACACACACACACACACACACACACACACACACACACACACACACAATAATTGAATAACCAACCTGCTGGCCAAAATTAAGCAGCTCTAAACCAGGGTTTTTCAATGTTTCGCCCACTGTGATCCACTTTTTTGGAATGGTAGTCATCCATGGAAAAAAGAAGCGTGATGTCCACACACTGAATTTACAGCTCCAAACAACTTTTTATTGAAAGTGCAACGTTTCGACTGTCAGGTCTTCATCAGGCACAATCCAAGTCATCCATGGCTCACCTGTCACCATGGCCCACTTTTCTAAAAAAAATGTAATAATAATAATAACACACACTGTGGTTTTTCGTCCAATGTAACTGTAAAACCGTACTTAATATACTCCGGGTTGTACTTGTGAACCCATTTTGCTCTTTTAAAAGAAAGTATGCAGACACTGAATTGTGTTCAGTCTAGCACGGTGCATGGAGCTAGCCCATACGTAACAACAACGATATGTTAGGACAGTGGTTTTCAAAGTGGGGGCTGCCCGGGGGGCCTCAACAATTTGGTGTGAAAAATAAATACATGATTCTCACTCTCAGACAACCACACACACACAATCAATTCCTAATGTAATGTAATGTAAAGATGAAAGCGGTAATTATTAATTAAAAAAAAGGGGGGATATATTCAGAAGTCTGTATTTTTAATGTGTTTTAAAGACATCTTGCAAAAGGAGGGCCTCAGTCAAATGTAAATGCCATTTGGCGGGCCTTGCCCTGGAAAAGTTTGGGAACCCGTGTGTTAGGAGACCTTGATTGAGGTCTATGATTGAACAACTAACAGCGGACCTCAGCCTTTTACTTACAGTCATTTACGTAAACTTAGCGACATTAACACGATTCGACGATAGAGCTCACTGTTGCCCTAAACATTGCAAATATACAGTTCTAATTGATAATTTGTACTCATGACTGAAAAGATCTCGTGACACAGCAGACAATGAAGCGGTGGTTGAGAAACGCTCCTCTAGTCTGGTTTGAGCCAACAGGAACTCTACAGTAACTCAACTCACCACTCTTTAGAACCGTGGTGAGCAGAAAAGTATGTCAGAACACACAACACTGCAAACCTTGATGTAGATAGGCTACAACAGTGAAACCATATCGGGTTTCCCTGCTACTTGCTGAAGCATTGTTTCTGTGGAAACTATTTACTTCTTTGTGCACATCCATTAAGTGCAGTGCAGTTACTCCATAGATTCTTCTTCTTCTTCTTTATGTGTCTTAACAGTGTTGTGTTGTTTGAAGCAAACATATACACGTAAGAGATGAAAGTGGCAAAGAAGAAACCTTGAGAGGGACCAGCCCCAAAAGGATCCTCTTCCATGTGACACCAGATAGTAAGATTACAGTATGCAGTATTTAAGCTCTTTAAAGCGTCATGAAACACTAAACTACATTTTCTGAGATTTTTAACAGAGGTGTTGATATCACACATCATAAAAGACAATCTTAGCATACGTTCATTTTAATTGTAGGAGAAAAACTGGTTAATTTTGAGGTTTTTTTCCACTATTTTAGTCTTTCTGGTTTAAAATCTTGTCCTGTCACAGGTCACAGGCAGTGACATGGCAATGTACTACAGTACATCGATGACGTGTTGGTGTCTCATAATTATTCATGAGCCTGCGTGTTCTTATCCTATGAGAAGATGCTGTCTCTTAATTATTCATGACAGCACATGGTACTTTCCTACAGATGTAGTAGATGAGAGAGGCGTTCAAATGGGTCCAAAGTGTTTGTTTCAGTGGTGTAAGAGTTTGAGTGTGTTTTCTCGGGAGAACTATGAGAATTGGAGAAAGGTGGACTTCGGATTTGCTCATGAAAGCAGTTTGTGTCTACACAATGATGCGGTACTCAGTTCTGAGGACTTTTCCATCCCTTCAAATGAGGTGTGTGTCTAATTTTTAACTATGAAAGTTTTACTTGCCTTTTGAAATAATTAAACCTCTTAAAGCTCTGCAGGCCGTCACGTGCAAACTATGCAACGAGAGTCCGTGTCGAAAGGTAGAACCTTCCCTCTTTTATTTCTGAAAAGCTCGAGCCTATTAGCTAGCTACCATTCAGACTCGCATCCGCACTGCCTCCAGTTTTGTTTTGTTTTCCTCCATAATCATGCCAAGGGTTAATGGTTCAAATAGACAGGGCTGAGGGCCTGCACCACTATCTATTGTGTCTCCATTTAGCCCTGGGGATTCAAGAGGAGAGAAGTCCTCTGCCTCATCTGCAAACTTTTTGTCACTATCCATCTTTATTGTGAGTGTTCTGAAGGCTCACCCCCCTCTTCCTCCCCTGCCTTTCCCTGCCACGCCCACTCCCCCTCCCCTTCTTTGAACATATAGCATGACAAATAATTAACTGCACTTGAAGCTTTCGTAAAATTACACACAATGAAACACCCATAACTGTACACAGTACCATAACGAAGACGAACTGTATGTCGATACTTGAAATTCTGGAGGGAACATCGGATGTTGTGGCGTGGGGACGTAATGACATGTGCCGTTAATCGATCTATGTTCTATAACATGTAAAACGGGAACATGAAAGGAGTATTCTAAAAGCGACTCATGTAAACACCTTAATCAGAATATTGTCTTATTCAGAATAACGTCAATAATTAGATTACTACTGTCCATGTAAACATAGTCAGAGGTACACTTGAGCTGAAGGAGGGAGGTTTCATGACCCTTTAAGTGTGTTGCCACCAAGTAGTCTTTTATCAACACAGCTCTGCTCAAGGAATGTGTAGAAGTGTTGTGTACCATTCTCATAATGGCGTAAAGGTGTGTGTGTGTGTGTGTGTGTGTGTGGGTGGGTGTGGGTGTGGGTGGGTGTGAGGGTGTACCTGGTATTACAAGTTTTAGATAACCTAGGTAATAGGACCAGGCTAAGCCATGAGCTACATTCAGCTTCCTGCTCTCACACACCTCTGAGATCTCCACTGGCACAGGGCCCTGAGAGAGAGAGAGAGAGAGAGAGAGAGAGAGAGAGAGAGAGAGAGAGAGAAGAGAAGAGAAAGAGGATCAAAGAAACAGGAAATAGAAGCCATTTGTTGATTACAGTACATGACAGTCATACAGACAAAAGCTGTCTAGACATCATATTTTTAAAAACCCAGAATAAAATCTCTTCAATAGACTTCACAAATGACTTCAGATGGATAGTTTTCACAGGGGTTAAATAACAGTGTTATTTAACATGGCCAAAAGTTTGTGGACACCTGCCAGTCACCCTTATCCAGAGTGACTTACAATTATCTCATTTATACAACTGAGCAGTTGAGGGTTAAGGTCCTTGCTCAAATGTCCAGCAGTGGCAGAAGTGGTGGTGCTGGGATTTGAACTTTCCGATCAGAAGTCCAACATCTATTATTATAAATATAGTCCCCCTTTATAATAACCTCCACTCTTCTGTGAATACTTTCCACTAGATTTTGGAGCGTGGCTGTAGGTAAATGGTCTGCACTTATATAGCGCCTTTTAACCTCAGGTAGACAAGCATTTTGTGTGTGTGTGTGTGTGTGTGTGGTGTGCGTGTATGTGTAGATAGATAGATAGATAGATAGATAGATAGATAGATAGATAGATGTTATTAATGTAAATTTTCTATTACAAAAATATACATAATTACATTATGTCTATATATTTAACGTGGATATATGCACTGGAACTACAGTAAATGGCAAAATAATAAAAAATACTTATTTCCCCTCACTACATAGAAAGCAGCTTAGCTCGAAATATCACTTCCCTCACTGGAATTACTGAGAAACCTTTTTCTGCTGTATACCTGACCTTGTGATCAGAATAGCTTTTTATAACAGTTGTAGTTACGTCAATTCCTGTCATAGGACTTTCATGTCCAATTAAAACCCATGTCTCTAAGCTACTACTCAAGTTCAGTCCCTTCGGTCCCGTGACCAGTCCAGTCCTGTGAATGGTTCAAATACTATAGTGCTGACATATATGTCTAAATATACAGTGCCACAAACTCTGGTGCAAAGCCCTAAATACAAATATAACTGCACAACCACTTTCAATACAACTACAGCTCATGTATAAATATAATTATAACTAGAAACAAATATAACTCCGATACAACTATACAGATGGTTGACAAACTAAAGGAAAAACCAACATAAAGTCTTTATTAAGCACCTCAGTGTTGCACCATCATGACCTGTCATAACAGACTCACTGCCCCTTGGCACTGATTACACAAGTATCTGGAATGCTACTGGAAAAATGAAGACTATTGTTCTCAAAGATATTCCTTTTGATTTGCTGATAATTTGATGATGATGATGATGATGGATAGTGCTGTCTAGCATAAAAGTCAGCCCAGCATCTCCCACAGATGTTCCATTGTGTTGAAATCTGGTGACTGTGGAGGCCATAGCATATGATTTACATCATTTTCATCCTCATCAAACCATTCAGTGAGCCCTCATGCCCTGTAGATGGGGACGGAGTCATCCTGGATTAGATAATTTCCATCAGGATTGAAATGTTTCATCAGAGGGTAAAGATGATCAGTCAGAAGAATGTGCTATTGATTCTGTCTGTTAAAACAACTTTAAATTTATATAAATATAAATGAAAGTGCCGATGTGCAGGGTCCAAGCACACTTTGCAAATAATGCTTCCAGTGGGCAGTTCTTGCCAAGTTGTACAGAGCAGTAGACCGTAGAAGAACATAGAGGTTTTTTTTTTTATGATAGGTCAGTATTAGCCCTGTGAAATGACTGCCGTTTCCAATTAATCATTAGAAATCCACTTACGAACTAGCGTATAAAATGATAGCTTGTTTGGAATTACTGCTCCCGTTATTTGAATGTTATAGCACCCCCTATTAAAGGCTATGTCCTATATTTTACACACAGAATCTTCCTGAATATGGATTTCAACATTCATGTGAGCCTATGCCACCAATTATTAGGTTACAGCATTTGGAGAAAATTTAGCTGTGCCAGGCTAGAATGTATTAGTATGTGGTGGCCATACTGTTTATAAATCTCAAAACATTTTGGATCCTTATTAAGCTACAGACACTACTGAGTATTTAGAGACCAGTTTTGTGAAGGTATACCAGCAAAAATATGTGTAGCATACTGTGCAAATTTTCTCAAAATCAAAGTCGGCGGAGCCGGAGCATAAAGGTCCAACTAGCAAATTATGACTCATGGTTCTTGAGATATAGATTTCTAGGTCTCTCTTAGCATGATTAGTAGTGGGGAGTACTATCTACTGGCCAATTCTCATGCCTCTATATTTTGTGATTTTGCATAGACAAAAAGGAAAATTTTAAAAAGGGTTCCCAGTACTAGGTGCTTGGACCCCTGAATACACCACAAATATAAATATAATATAGATGTTTGGGAGGGCATGATATCTTAAGGAGATTTTGGTGAGTTGTAAGTTAGGAGTTTGTATAGTGCTGATATGATTTGTGTGAGATATGTAGCAGTCTTTACCAGACATCCAAAGGTCTTCAGCAGCAGGTAGGAAGTGCTGGTTAAGACATATAAGACCCACTTCTCATTTGTCCATTCAGAATGTCCCAGCAGCGGCAAAAAGCCCACGCACATTGCTACTACATGAGCACGGCTGAAACAAGCCTGGAGCATCTGCTGGATGCTGCCACCATACCTGACAGAGAGCACAAAATGAAGAGTCGTTTATCTGATTACACATACATACATATACTGTAAATTAAAATAGGTATTTCCTTAAGAAAAATTTTTTGTGATTATTTTAGTGTATTGTCCATGGACGGGCAGACACTCATATAGCATGATCTAGGGCTATGCAGTTAATCACGTTTTAATCATGGTTTTTGTCTTCTTTAATGAATTAGACCCAAGTGACCGTGATTTTGAGAAATTTAGCTAAATATAGCTAATAGGATGATGTTAGATAGCATTAAAAGAACACCGTTGTGTAAGTCAACAACTCCATTTTCACAAAAAGATATCTTCACCTACATGGGCAAGGAGGGATGGCATTACTCTCTTCCCTGTCAATCAGAGCAACACTAGCCAATCGTGGCCCACTGTGAACTCATGTATGCAGAAAAGTGCAGTCAGCACTTTCCTCCGAGCGTGTCCAGCTGCCCTGTGATATAGCATGAGCAGCAGTTTGAAAAGATGTCTGGCTTCTTATGTCTCACAGGAAGCACTCACCCTCCTGAATGGTAGCTGTCGCATGATAGCTGAGAGCTAGTTAGTGTCTGGAAATTGGCAAAATTACCTTCGTACTTGTTGAGTCAGGCCAAGCTCTCTTTGGCGCAGGATTAATTCTAATGTAGCAGACATGTGATGAGAAGAAGAGGAAGTACAAATCATATGAATTCTGCCTACCAGGAAGGCAATGCCACACCTGCCACCCTCTATGCAACCCTCACAAGCCACCACATTGGCCTGATGCATCAAAGCTCTGAGCAGGCCCCATATCAAGCCATCAGCAAGCAGCCTTACCCCATGTACAAGGCCTGAGGTTAAATGTTTTTGCCATGGCAGGGAAATCCCCAATTTCCCCAAGTCTCCCCAAGAAAAATTCTCCCCAAGGCCTGCCTGATATGTGATCTTACGAGGAATTAAGTCCGGGTTTTCCCTCCTGCCAAAAAAGCAATCTTTCCTTCAGTAGGGACATCCCCTCCCCAACCACGGGTATCCACCCTATGTTATAGCACAGTTCCTCATTTTTCGTGCTACCAAAAACAGTGGCCCCTTCCAGCACACAGCATTGTGGACTATCATGCCGGAAGGAGACTTGACAAGCATTGTTCCCACACCATTTACACAACACTACTCACTCATTTCAGTTAAAGCCTAAGGCTGTGAAATTCAGCTACTGGAGGAAAATCACTCCAGGAGATAAATGTGTCGCCAACAGCTTCACGAATAGATGGCGGTCATTGACTGCTTAGCAATCTGCATGTATATCAACCAGGTGGGTTGTCAAAACAATAACCAGGAGCTCCAAATTGCCACAAACCCAAATTGTGTTTTAGCTGAATCGTTTTCTCTTGCACCAACAAAAGTTCTGCTCTTTTCCTACTGGAGGGTATTTCATTTTTCTTGAAATTTGGGTGCTTCCCCTCAGTTCAATATTAACAGGGATTTTAGTTGTGATATTTCCTTGCTTCCAGAGTGTTGAACAGATGTAAAGAAATACAGTTTCAAGATGTTAATGTGTATGTCCATTCATAAGCACAAATGGCTCACAAATTTTTTTTTTTTTAAGGATATCTTATCCCTCAGATCCCCTTGTTTTGTTACAAGCACATGGTTCTCCCATGTATTCCCCCCAGGTTTTCCCTAAACTCATGGATGATCATTTTGTACGTAAAGGTGGGATTATCAATGTTAAAACTAGCGGGGCTCAATGGGACAGATGTATATAGATGATAAGTTATTGCTCATTCTAGAAACAAAAAGTAATTTTACTCCTGGAACTGCAGTTGAATTCTATATTTATGCATGCACACCTGTCAAGGGATGCCCAGTGGTGTCAACCATTCAGATACTATCATTAGGGCTACTGAGAATGAGAGGCTTTATTGATTTCATCTCTTCGCCTCAACTTTATTAGCAACCTCCATCACTACACATGCAATATCGCTGCATCGTTGGACGTGTGCTGCATTTTATTCCCACAGGATCCCTCTGGGAGAAGTCTAGAAATGGGAAAGACAGCTGCATCACTTACTGGTTATGAAGCCACCCAGTAGTTCAGGACTGTGAATAGGACTCACATAAATTATCTGGAGTTTTTCTCTGGATACCTCTGAGACATTTGTATATGAGGTCCCCAGGGACACCATATACTAGTGTGCCATGACAACATGACATCTGTAGAATATGTCAACCAGCAGGGGGGGGTGCACTCATTGTATCCTGGATGTGAAACCACCTTCATCATAGGATGAATCAGGACCTCTGTGAGAGGATCAGCCTTTTCCAGTATATAGCATAAAGTAATGGTTACCAACCCTGTTCCTGGAGATCTACCCTCCTGAAGACTTTAGCTCCAATTATAATTGTGCCCAGTTGACCATCTAATCATTGCCTTAAGAAGTTCTTTATCAACTTAAACAGGTGTGTTAGATTTTGGCTGGAGATGAAACATGCAAAAAGGTAGCTCTCAAGGAAGAGGGTTCAATCTCAAACACAAGATGATGAGCTAGCATTACTGTAGTCTTTTTTCTGAATCCTTGAGTGCAAAGTTTCCCCAGATCCATGCCTGATGTACAAGAAGTGAATAGGTTCACTGAGAATCGTGAGTGCAGCCGGATCCGATATGCCTGAAAGCACGGTAGGACCTTTCCTTCAAATCTGTCAAGCAAGTCTCGATGCAATTGCACGCTTCCACAGAGGTCAGTTAAAGATTTATCTTTCCACACATTGATCTCTTCACTCCATGATTGTCCACTCAAGAACTGAGGTGACATTAATGGTAACCTATCGTTTTTAATATGTGTTTTGATGACAGCATAAAGATGATCCTGGTGGCTCAGCGGTTAGGGCTGTGCAGTGCTGGTCGAATGGTAGTGCATCTGATTCCAAACTAAGGTGTACCAGCAGAGACCAAAACTAGATCATTAACATCATCTTTTTATTGGTCAGACTGGCCCAGTAATGGACATTTCATGGATATTTCTAGTAAGTTGATGCAGTCAATTAATTTGACTGAAACCCTGTTTTTATTAAGCTTTATAACATATGTTTATAATGAAAACATATTGAAAGTGAATAACTGCAATAAGTACTAGTGATATTTTTCATCAATTCTTTTTATTTTATTTATTTATTTTTTTTTATCCATTATTGTCACACATTATAGTCTTATAAAAGTAGGTTCAAACTTACCTCTGTTGTGAATGAAACAGCCACTCTTCAGTAAGCAGGCAGAGGTTGTGCAGTGTCACCCCCAGGCTCAGAGTGAATATGACCTGTGCTATGAGAAGTGTTAACTCATCCATCGTGAACCTGGAATCCAGCAGCCAAACTGTCACCAGCGCCAGACTGCTTAACACCCCTGCACACACCACCGGCACATGGCCCCGAGGCCTTGGAACCACACACTCCTCCGCCATCTTGACCTGTGTCTGAACATAATACATTTCACTTCACAATGCCTTGAGAAAAGTGGAAATCCATGTATGCTCACATTCAGTGAATAGTTTCTTTGTACTCCACCATCTGAGTCCAACTGCCAAACAGGTTTTCCCCAAAATGATAAATTAATCATTCAAATGTAAACAAACCACAAACATCCTAACCTGTTCTGCAGGTCTGGCCTGACTTTAAACTTTATAAAACTGTATAAAATCTTGACAGAGCTAGTGGTTAGCTAACAATCTTGATGCCCACTGCTGTTACGCTACTGGATTACTGACATCTCCTAAATAAATTAAAAGAAAAACTCCCCTTTGAAACACATTAATTAACACATAACACATTTGTGGTGTATTTTTGTTATTCCTGTGAGACTTTGTTGTTGTCTGCCATGCTAACGTTGCTAGGAGAACAAATTTCAGTAATCTCAATCATAAGAGATAATAGTCAGGTTTTGCTGTTCGGGTTGAGTTAAACGTGTATTGTGCCGATTTAATACTAAAATTGTGCACATCGGTATTCAGACCTCAGACTTAAGATCTATTCAGTGTATGAGAGTTTTGCACGTTACATCATATGACATCAAACATCAAACACCTATTTCCTTCTTCAGTTTGCATTTTCTATCCCTGATTTTTTTTTTTTTTGAGGGCTTAAAGGTAAGTGAACAATTCCACATTCAAAGGTGGAGGTCTAGTCTATATACTAATGAAAATCCCTCTCTCTGACACTTGACTACATTCTTGGCTACTCAAGAAAATATCTCACAACCTGTGTATGCGTGAACTACACACAGGTAATTTTATTAATTTGAACGGGGAGCTCAGAAAAAAAATCACACTTACATGTAGGTATCTGTATAACCTGACTCATACTGTACATGTGAATACACATTACTTTTCCTGCATACATTTTGCTGGAACGTTTGGATTTAAGTTGCCCAAAGGCATTGTATATTAGACAACAGATCCTGTAATGTTATTCTGTATGTTATTGTCACTTGTTTAAAAAATTGTATCGATGACAAGTTCTGCTTCCCGATATAACATTTCAGAGTTTGATAGTTGTGTCAGGACTGACCACCTGCGTGGTGTATTGCTGACTTTCAAATCACAATCATTTATCAGTGTCAAATTTGATGTATGTGGAAGCACAGATTGCTCAGTGCACACTTCCCTTGTGTTCACATCTGTAGGACTTATTAAAGACAGAGAACAAGCCACAAAAACCAACTACTATACAAATAGCAGTCCAACGGTTTGTTTTTTTTTATCTCTTCACTGCACTGTAATTATAACCGGTGTGTTAAATCTGTATGTTTATTACAGGTGCAGGTTTATTCAGTTACATTTAATAATGCTGTATACAAACTGCACTTGGAACCAGCTACTAAATATGAAGTGTGAACTGCAGGGTAAAGCTTATTTCACTTCACAATTTGTTTGAGCTGTCAACACTTTTTGCACCCATCAAATGAATATACAGTATGAGGCGGGAAAAGAGCACTTTGCCAAATACCTGGTGCATAAATTGTGTGTTTATACTTGTATGCCAGTTTCATAGTTTTTTTTTTTGTGTGTGTGTGTGTGTGTGTGTGTGTGTGTGCAGAATACATCATAAACAACTTCTAGGCCTGAGAGAAGTCCATGTAATACCCACTGTATTGCATTTTGGACATGAGTACCATGTAGAAAAACTCAGGTAAGTATTTATCCCCATTAATAAACCTGACTACTGCTATAAACAGCATGAACAGCTTGCAGAGCATTATTGTAGTTTAAAAGATTATTATATGCATACATATTTTTATGTTTAGTTCGTAATTTCAGAGTGCTTAAAGCATTTAAGGCCTTTTCCGGGTGATAGCTGTAGCACAAATATTTGCATGGCTCCTTTGTGGTTATTTGACTTGCTGAATCAAAGCAGGTTTCATTTTCTCTTACAGAACAAAGCATGCATCACACACGGTAATATGATCTCATTACTGGAAATAGGCTTTATTTTACAGAATATAGTACAGTCATGCTATTGTGTGCCATACAAGTATAAATCAAGGGTTTATATCTAAACCTATCTGAAGCCGTAATAATAACAGCAGGTTCAAAGGCTTTTATGTATTCAAGCATGTGTCAACTCCATATCAAACTCACTATCCATACTCACTCCCACATCTTCGTACACAAGCGTGAAGCATGACACAACGGTTTAGATCATGTCACTTATCTTCATCAAAATGCTAGCACAGGGATTTTTTTTTTTTTTCCTTTTGGCACATGAGGAAATAAACACACCAACTGGTGCTATTAAATGGTCTGCATGTATATTTAACCTTAGTGGCTCTACAAAGCACTTCTCACTGTTTCTCATTCACCCTTTCTCACACACACCTATGTAAGGTGCTAGCCTGCCATCAGGTGCAACTTGGGGTTCAGCGTCTTGCCCAAGGACATTCTTGAACTGCCAACCCTACGATTAGCGGACAACCCGCTCTACCACCTGAGCCATAGCTTCCCAGTGGGTGTACGATTTTATGTGTTTAGGTAGACAATATTTCTTTTATTTTTGCTGGAATTGTTGATTGTTAGTTGGCTGATTTCCTCATTTCAGGATTTAGCGAAAAGTGAAATCAGCCTGGTTTGTTATAGTGTGTATCAATCATCGAATGTTGCCCTTTTCTCTTTGTCCCTATAACGATTAATGATTATTTTACTGATTGTAGTTTAATTCGTTACTAAGCGAACTGCTATCCGTGTTATATCCATGTTCACTGAATGGATTTTGTGTCAAAGGACTAAGAAATTGGAATGTTCCTGCTTGATTTGAGAAGTTGGGCCAACAACCGATTCATTTATACTGAATTGTGCCATAACCTACGCAAGTTAATAATAGGATTAGCTCATGTTTTTTAATGAGACAAAACATGTCTGGTCTTCTTGTTTTCGCCTGGCTTAGTTTATGGGAAACTGAGAATTTCCGGTCTGAAATAGAACACAATTTTCTCCCTGTTCACATATGGGATTCATTAAGGTTCTCTGGCTTCCTTCCATCTCCCAAAAACATGGCAGGTCATTTGACTACGTAAAATTTGTCCTTGGTGTGAATGAGTTTATTAATGTGTGTGTGATGCCCTGCAATCCACTGTGTTTTCCTGACTTGCCCGCAGGGCTCCCAGGATAGACTCCGGATCCACCATGACCCTGATCATCCCAGGTTAAATGCTTCCTGAAGATGAATGACTGAATGACGAAAGGTAGTTTTATAGATGATTTTGATGAAAGTACTCATGCTGACGAAATGCTTAAATACTCCTTCAAAGTGTCCATCTTTAACTGATGTCTATCACGATGAGACTAAAATCTTCAGATTGCCATCGAAAAACGGCAACATAAATGCAACTATCTTTGTGTTTCTCATATTTATCAGTGTTTACAATCTTTCGCTTATAAGTGTGATTGTTACATTTAAAAAACTTTTAGTTAAAGTTAACTAATTGTACAAATATATTAATCCAGCTCATTTGCACTGACACACAGGGGTTTAATTGCATTATGGCATGTTAAATTTGCCACTAATTTGAGTTCTTTCTTGGTGTGTTGATACATTAGGGGGTTTTTTTGGGGTGGAAGAGGGGGAGGTGGTTTCTCAAGATTGACTGGACAGAAACAGCAACATATCGCATGTAATTTACATAATACGTCACACCTGGGGTTATGTGTGCTAATATAAATTTTTGAGTGGGTATTTTCTCAGGGGTGAAGAGATAAACACCAACCGCAGTCTTGATAAAAACTAAATTAATGAGTAATCACCTGAAGTCCCCATAAACCACTAATTTGCTCATTAACATACCTGCCATCTGATCCCCAACCATATCCCTGCATTCAAGTGTTTTTCCCACTCATTGTATTACACTGTACGACAGCATACTTTACAGCTGCCTTTTGTATAGCAAATCATTGCGTAGACAGGTTAAGTATGTTGCCGAAGCCAAGCAGGTCCTGAAACAGGTTTTAAACAAACCATCATGTCAATGATAATCATAACAACCACGTAAATCTCTGTAAATCCAAGTCTGATATTTGAAGGGATTATGAGGCATTCATGACCATGGACCTCCTCTTCAGATTAGATCATGAAAATTACATGCATAATGAAGGGAGGGTGCCATGTCTAAAATCAGAAATACTGTACACTACTGCAGTATGGAAGTCTTTCTGGTGCAGTTTAAACTGTCATTGAAACCGTGACACTGTGTACACTTATTACAGCAGGAAAAATCACTGTAGTGAAGCAAAAGCATAGAAATGCTTTTAGAAATAGAAAAAAGACTTACCTGTAACACTGAGCAGTCTCTCTCTCTCTCTCTCTCTCTCTGACTCTCTCTCTCTCTCTGTCGCTCTCTCTCGTGCTCTATTTCTCTCTCTTTCTCTTGCTCTCGCTCTTTCACTCTCCCTCAGTCTTTCTCTTGTTATTCCTAGATATGCTGTTCTCATGTCTGTCTGTCATCTCCACGCCCTTTTTTTTCAGCACTGATGCACACTTTCAGTTTCTTTTTCAGTTGGAAGTCACACAATGTATTTCTTAGCTTTAGAGCTATTTTTTTCTGCTTGATATCCAGCTGTTTATTTAAGATGGACTGTAAGTCCAGCTTAGTTGTTGCAATAAACACAGAAAGACATGGACAAAGCCATAGTGTCTTTCAACAGAGGGGGAAGTGGTGTATGTGAATACATTCCTTATTCACTATATCAGGGGTGCCATGCTTAAATTCTCATCAGCATTTTTGTAAGCCCTAATATAAGACATTTATTATTATTATTATTATTATTATTATTATTATTATTATTATTTAAACATGTTATCTTTACAATTGGGGGCACAGTGGCATAGTGGTTAGCACATTTTCCTCCAGGGTTGGGGTTCAAACCCTGCCTCTGCCCTGTGTGCCTGGGGATTCCTCCGAGTACTCCAGTTTCCTCCCCCAGTCCAAAGATATGCGCTGTAGGCTGATTGGCATTTCCAAATTGTCCTTCATGTGTAAATGAGTGTGTGAGTGTGTATGTGATTGTGCCCTGCGATGTATTGGCACCCTGTCCAGAGTGTCCCCCCGCCTTGTGCCCCGAGTTCCCTGGGATAGGCTCCAGGCTCCCTGCGATCCTATAGGATAAGCGGTATGGAAAATGGATGGATGGATCTATTCAATTTATTAACACCAATAACCTGCACTAAAATCAGAATGGGACATTTCTAGGAAACAGAAGGGATCACAGATATTATTCACCTGTATGCACTATTAGGCCTAAGTGATTTTAGATGGTTTTATTTATCAGGGCCTAAATAACAATATTTTCTATTTTAAATAACAATATTTTCTATTTTATAAATACATTTAGGAAGAACTCACATCAGCTTATGCCTGCTAAAATCATACATATATACATACATACACATACTTGCTCTTCTCGTGTCATCACACTCCATCAACTTTTCTTTTTATTAACATACATGTACAGTATTTGTACATCTCTACATGGGGTGATACATTTCAGGATTTAAAGGATTTACACTGAATCAGGCCAAAGACCAAAGACCAACATCCCACATGTTTTTGAATCATTTTTAGTCATAGGTCAAGGCTTGCATCTAAAGCAGCAGATTTGAGGAGTTGATTTGAACCGGCGTTTCAGCTCTGTGAGATGCGAGCCCAAGTACAGTACACGGGCAGTCGCCTGAATGCAAATGTTATGAACAATGCATATCCTATAATGTATTAAGTTCTGGTGTGAGTTATGGTGTGTGCTATGTTTTAGGTACAACAGGGTTTTGTTTTAGTATTCATTTTTGGAAGTTTGAATGCAATGAGGCAGTGGATGTGAATTTACATAGTGTACTGTAAATCCAGTGTACACTACTTCCACACTGAGTAAAACATAATTTTCATAAATTTCAACTTGTAATGCATTTGTCAAGATGGAGACTGGAGCAGCTAAACCTCATATACAGTACTGTCTTAGTCTTAGCCTTCTTAACAAATGTGTTTTCATCCATCCATCTTCTACCGCTTACTCCTTTTCAGGGTCACGGTGAACCTGGAGCCTATCCCAGGAAGCATCGGGCACAAGGCGGGGTACACCCTGGACAGGGTGCCAGTCCATCGCAGGGCACAATCACATACACATTCACACACCCATTCATACACTACGGGCACTTTAGACACGCCAATCAGCCTACCATGCATGTCTTTGGACTGAAGGGGTATAAACATGCATCAGTGCAGGAAATAGAAGCCCTTGTAGGCTTACACATGGCAATGGGAGTGTTTAAGTTCCCCAGAGTGTGAATATATTGGGAAATCAAGTGTAACCCTTGGGCTTGCTTGGGGTTAACTTGTCCCGATACACATATTTTCAGCTTCATTTCAATCTACATGAACACAAACCCGTAAACAATTATAACAGGCCTCCTGAAAACAAAGATGTGTTTTTATAAAGTCAGACCTCTATATGACCGTGTACAAAAACAATGTTTTTTCACTCTCCACAGAAGTGGAACTCTGGCGGAGCATTGACGATCAAATTGTACCATTCAGAGGGAAACTTTCCTGACTTTCAAAGGAAAGTCAGAGCCATGGGGCATCAAATTGTACTTATATACCAAGGTGCCACCACAGAGCTCTCTGAGAGGGATTAAGCCATTTTACGCCATAGAGCCTCAGTGGTAATCCATCTGTGTCAACGGCTACACAGCCCAAACCGTAAGATCTTCTTTGATAACTCCTTTACAACTTACAACTTGCTGGATTTGCTGGCAGAAGAAGAAGATACATGCAGCCGGAACAGCTAGAGTGTCCTGCTTTGTCAACTCACCACTGTTGAGTGACAAACAGATGTCTAAATTAAAAAGAGGGAGCCATGATGTGGTCAGGAGCAGGGATTGAAAGGTGGTGTTCACTAAGTGGTTTTATAATCTGTACTGTGGTCATGGCTTCCAACTTTGTTGGAGCTGGAAATATGAAGTTGAAAGACAGGATCAGAAGAAGGGATCCTTTGTGAAAATCGAGCATCCTGAAGTTGTGCTGGGATATAACCTGGCCATGGGTGGTGTGGACAAGCTGGATCAACTGATAAGTCTGTACAGGAGAGACATCAGGTCCAGAAAATGGACCCTTAGAACATGATTACACATGCCTTTGATCTGGCTGATGTGAACAGCTGGCTTGAGTACCAAAGAGACAAAGCACACCAGGGCATTCCCTGACAGTACATATTGGATCTTCTGCACTTCAAAATGAATGTAGCAGGATCCCTTGTGTGAGCAGGGAAGCCACAAGCAGCAAGGAAAAGAGGACCAAGCTTGTCACAAAGCCCACCAGCGTGACAAAGTCTCCAGAAGAACTTTGTCAGATTCTACAGGATGCTCAGTAAAATGTACCAGATAACTTCCCTATAATACTGCACAAAATGTACCTGAGACTACTGATTTTACATAGAAAAAGGCTATCACACCAAACATGAACTTTATTCAGTTCATAACTGTTTACTGCAACAATAAACAGCTCTTTATAGTAGATTTGATTTGTTCTATGTAAAATAATAATAATAATTTCTTTATTTTTTATTAGACGTTTGCGCAGTCTAAAGCCAGCAGATATGGGTTAGTAATGAATTTCATATACAGCGCATTACTTTTAATACTGCTGTATTTGTTGTGGTTTCAGTATGGCAGATTAATTTCGAAAACGTTCACATTGTTCATGCAATAACGGGTCAACGATGATGTGTTTCTGGATCACACACTAGTTACCTGTTGTCTCAATTCAGTAAGGTGTTTCCTTATATATAAAGCTATATATAGAACAGTCTCTATATATATATATAGAGAGAGAGAGAGAGAGAGAGAGAGAGCGAGAGAGAGAGAGAGAGAGAGAGAGAGAGAAAGTGAGTCATTTCAGAAACAGTAAGAGTTTGACTGGTTATGATGTGGCTAGCTGTAACGTTAAACCATTGTAAAAACCGTTACGTTGGCAAACAGCGCATTTCCCCAAAGACTTAGAGGTAAGGTCATAGTTATAATAAATAAAAGTTGGGATAAATTTGCACCTTTAATATCTGTATACCATGTTGATATTTCTGTAAAGCTGCTTTGAGACAATGTCTATTGTAAAAAGCGCTATACAAATAAAATAAATAAAATAAATAAATAAATAAATAATAAAGTATGAACATATTCATATCATATTATAAAGCATTCATACAGTATTATACACATTGTTATACTTATTCAAGAAAATACCACTTATATAACACTTTATAGCTATATTTATTATGTATTATGGATTAATAACTAGATGCATTATAAGTAGTGTTCATAACACATTAAAACACCATTATCAAAATAAAAACAAGCACTTACAAACTAGGGCAGAATTTCTTCAGTATGGCAGTATTTAATGTGTTATAAACACTGCTTATAACGCATTCTGTTAAATTATAAATGCATTGTAACCATTGTTATAAGCTCCAATGCCCCAATCTGGACATTATATGGTTCTGATCATTTTTTAATGTGTTTATTTTATTTTATTTTTTCCCAAAAAAATAAATAAATAAAATAAAAATAAAACATTGTTGATGCTGTAAATGTTATTGACACATCTGACAAAAAAGTCAAGTTTAAAAGTATCCAACTCGTCCTTATTAATGATCAAAGCTTTAATGCTCAATATCTTAAAAATCCCCAAATTGTCCAAACATTACTATTCCAATCTTTCATTTTCAGACCCTTTTTTGTTTCTTTCTATCTGTGTATGTTTGTATTGGAAAGAAGATTGGGGTTAAAGCATCAGAAATAAAAAGCATTTTGTGTGCCTCTACTCCCTACTTCCTATAATTATATTAAGTGCATTTTGGGTATTTCCATCATGAGATTTCATCAGAACATTAGATCTTCCACCCTGGGCTTTCTGACATGCAGTTCTGGATGTACTAATTATTCGATTTGATATTAATCTTCCATTTAAAGATGGGCCAATCAGCGTTTTTAAGTATGTCATATTTCATACCTGTCATATCTGAGATGCCGAGTCCATTAGCAATTGAGGCTCAGGTCATTGGCTCCTAGTGTGTGAGACAAAGACAGATGAAAGATAGCAAACTTTCTCATAGAGAATGTGTCAGTAAGCCAAACCTTCGATGAAACGAATGGGGGTAATGTTAATGACCCCATTATGCTTTCAACAGGATCACAACACAAATATTACTGAAGACACTGAATTGCAGGAATAAGTATGATGAAACTGATGTCTCTGATGAAGACCGAGTGTTTGAAGCAATTAGATCCAGCCCTTAAAAAAAACACTGACTCAGCAAGTATAAGCAGTAACCATTGAATACTTCCTATTTACGTCATCCAAGTGACACAACATGAAACCCTGGTTTATCATTTTTGTTTTGGACTCTTCCTTTGTGCTACTTTATGATCTGCTCTTTATGATTCTATTCCAGACTGACATGAGTCACAGTAATTTGACCAGTGGTGGAGGAAGTACTCTTTGTACTTAAGTAAACTTTGTACTTAAGTAAAACACAAATAACCAGAGAAAAATGTACTCTAGTAAAAGTAGAAGTACCACCCTACTTAAGTAAAAGTAAGTAAGTACTTGCTTTTAAATATAGTTAAAGTATTAAAAGTATCTATATTTTAATTAAAGCATAGTGTGGGCTGTGCCATTTTAATAAAGAATGCTAAAGATGATGCTACTGGTAATACATGCAAACAATCGCTTTTGATTATTGGAATGGTTGTTGAACTTATGTTTACCCTCTGTGCCACAATTCACACTTGGTACGATTACAATTCAGTAGATAAGTTTGACCAGGTTTGACCTGCAGAGTTAAATGCCATTAAGCAAATACAACAAAGAAGTCTGGTTATACCTTTAAAAGATTTATTTAACTGTAAAACAGCTATGTAATGCATATCATTGTGCTCTGCTGACTGCAGTATAGAAAACAAATCAAACACACTACTAAACAACCCAGGAATAGGCACTGGATTGTCATGCCAGGTAGGAACAATGATCTGAGTCTATTTAAGACAAAGGTAGATCTTAGAATGAGAAAATGAGACTGAATTCATTTAAAATGAGAATGTAACCACAGCTAAACACGGCTAGTGGCTGTTAGTAGTTTTAAACCTTTCCTTTCTTCAACGTCTGTGAGGATATTCTTGCCATATTAACTTTTACATGAAAAACCATTCTAGAATGCAACAAGCAGTTATGTTTAAGGACTAGGCCATTTGTATTTATTTCTCTGCATAATTGTGCGTAGCTTCTAATTTTACCGGAACATGTCAGTAATAGGATTTATTTATGCTTTGCATAATTGTACAGTACATTTAATTGCATATATTTTAACTCCACCATCAACACCTCCAAGTCTCAAATAAAATTTTTTTTAAAAAAACCTGGCAATGGACATTTGGAGCCCTCCCTAATCTCCAAGCAGTTCCTTAACCCTCACATGTGGATATCACCAGTATTTCTGGTTCAACTTCAGTAAGAGTTGATTTTCAAAGTTTTTTTAGTCCAGTCTGGCTCCTTTGGGAGAGAAAATCTGTCCTGATGAACTAAATAGTCTTTCGCAGGCTACAGAGGAAGGTAAGGGTGTGTTTACCTTTAGAGACAACTGCAGGCACTGATTTGAGCACATCCATAGTAGTAACTGTGCTGGCCAAGTACGCATCTTAGCTGTCTGGTGGTCTCTTGAATGTTGCCCTTCATGATACCGAAGTAGTCCTTCCCCTCTGATGACCCTGAGAGGTTACCTGTGGATTGCACTGGCTCCTGTTCTGTATGAGTTTTGATGTAGTCCATACCTACACACAACAATTTCCATTAACAACAAATAAGGGAAACATTGTTTTATAAGAGTACTGTGTGTGTCTCCATAACCAGATATGACCATTATGGCAACCAGGCTATGGTAATTTTGCTCCTCAGTGACTAGAGTAAAACACTTTTGTTCAAGCTTTCGGATCAATTGTTGAATTTTATTATGATCAGGAGCTGTTCTTTGCAAGGTTTAATTAGAGAACCTCCACTACTGTTCCTGTACAACAGTATTCACAACTTTTACGCATCTGGCAATTTAAAGAACCATTTAAATGAGTTTTAGCAAGTCCTCATTGCTTGTCAAATATGTAGAAAACTTTGGAAGCAAAACTGCTGCTGCAACCAGTTCAGGGGCAGAAAGCATGTGTCCAAACCGCTGCTGTATTCCTTCTTGAAGGGCAATGATTAGTCGCTGGCAGAACTTAGAGAAGGTTCGGAGATGGTCAAGCTTCACAGTTAGGATGGTTATGGTGGGCACCAGCCATCCCATATGGACATCCGCCTCTGTCTGCATTATGTTCAGTGCCTTGGAGATTGGGCTCATGGTTGCAACATATTCAGTCAAGAAAGCAAGTTCTGCAGGTCTGAATATAGACTATCATACATAAGATCATACAGTGATAAAATATTTCACATATCCACATAGGCGTAATGTTAGTATGAACTATTTCATAAATTAATATCGATGGTGTTTATGACTTGGTTATTTTAATAGCTGAAAGTATATTGAATATTGCAACATGCATAAGCAAACACCAGAAAATAACTGCAATGCAGTTTGACATGTTTATCCAAGATAATGTGTTTGGCAGCATAAAATGTTAAAAATATGAAATATGAATATGAGTTTATAATAAGAGCTAGGCCTAGAGAAATAGAGATATAATACTCTGTTGTGGTAACTCGATGTATGTTTACATGGTTAACCAACTACAATAATTATTTCTACATCCATATCATAGCTGAACATCTGCTCTCGGCGACACTTACATGGGGCCTTTAAGTGCAATGGCAACCGCTCTGATTACTCCTTCTTCTCTGTCTTTCATGATTCTCAGTAGTTGTGACACAGCAAGAAACAGGGAGTTCCACCCAGTGTCATTTGGGCGGATGAGTTGGAGCTTGCATTCCCTTTCAGTCAGCTCCGCAGCTATGGTGGAGCGAGCACTTAGCACTTAGCAAATGCTGCACATGAAGTTTTTTTGTAGATCTTGTTTGAGTTTGCTTTTATGGCGTCCAATGTTGAGGTCAGGTTAAGAAGATGACAAGCACAACGGTGATTCTTTGGAAGCTGATATTCAGAACAACCATCTTCATGAGAGCTTCTACCTCAACACCCTCTGCCTCCACTCCCAGAGTTTCATGTTCCTCACTGTCATTCATGACCATTACCTTCTCCCCTATGGCTGAATGTCCTTCCATGTTTTCGTCAAGGCCTTAACCCATGAAGACCTTGATGAAAATGGATGCATTGTCAGTGGTGGTCCCTAATACTTCAAACATGTGGGATCCTGTTAGCCTCCTGCCATCAAGAGCTATGGAGCATCTCTCTATCCAGTGAGCGGTCACCCCAATTAAACTCTGACGACGTGCAGTCCAGCAATCTGTTGTTGTAGCTATGTATTTGATTTCTATCTTGGTTCGAACTGTTGTTCGAGACATCACAGTATAACTGGGCTGAAAATGCTGCATTAAACTTGACTGTTCTACAACTCCAAAGGGGTGCAAACCCTGGACAATAAAGTTTATAACTGCACGGTCAGTGCTCCTCTGGTGTCCTCCTGTTTCTGCTGCTTACTAGTTGAAGCACCCTCACCACACCCATTCCTCGTCCTTTTGATTGTGGTTGCTGTCAGTGCAAGGTATCACTGTAGATAAGATCTGTGCCTTCTCTGAAAATAAAAAGAATAATATACTCTTAATTAATCTTAATTCTAATTTATTCAACCATCATACTTTTCCCATTGCCTAACCGACAACGTTTGCAAACACAGGACGAAGACAAATTCAGGCCTACATTGTGCTAGCAAACTATGCAAACTAACCTGTTTTAATTGCCCATTAAGGCTAATTTAACACCCTAGAAAGACCAAGCCCTTTACTACAATGGTACATCGTGTTCTATGATCACCATCTAAATACTGAAGGAGCTATGAACCCCTGGTCCGACAGGCGGCAAGCCACCGCTTGTCCAAGCAGAGATCAAGACATTGTGCTAGCAAGGCATGCACAACAAGCTAAGCTACTGCTTTACTTGCCCATTACATTACACTAGATATAATAGGCTAAAGTCCAAATCGTGTTCACTTGCTACTGCTGTATTTCAACAAGCATTTAGCTAAGCTTACAGGATGAATACCACGTCATGAACCTAAGTTTTACATGCAACAGTTAGGCACGTCAACTTCAGTTAGCATTCAACAACAACTTGACTTACCTCAATAAGTTTCTTCAAATTTGAGTGCGAATTCTTGAAATCCAGCAACTCGTGTTTTCGAGGGAGAAAAAGAATGCAACGAAATCTCCACGAGTCATCCTCAGAACCTGTTATCTCAAATAAGTCTTTTAAATCGGGCCATGGGTGGCATGTATCAGATGGCTGAGAGATTTGCCTCTTATGAATCCATTTTTTCAACTGTCAGGCTACTACTGTTGCAAAAGGCGCGTTCTCGTCTCGTTAAAGAAGGGATCGTACCTGATTGGTTTAAACTTTAGTGGACCAGCAATGCTCTCCCGATATGCATTGTAGAAACGTAGTGGAGTAGAAAGTATAGATATTTGCTGCAAAATGTAATGGAGTAAAAATGAAAAGTATCTACCCTTAATTCTACTTATGTAAAGTACAGATATCTGAAAAATGTACTTAAGTACAGTAATGATGTATTTGTACTTCGTTACATTCCACCACTGAATTTGACAGAAGAATGTATATTAGTATAAGAGTGTGTGATACCATGTCTGGAAGGATAAAGTTTGATCAATCCTGAAGCTGGTCTCTAGAAACCTAACTTATGAGGCTACTCCAGATCCTGCAAGATCCCGCTTTTTGTGTTGCTGTTATTTGAGATGTGCTATTAACTTCTTGTGTTTTCAATCCCTTTCAACATTAAAGAAAATTCCAGTTTCTGCATGTATGGTGGATTATGGTGGACATGTAAAAAAAAAAAAATCGGTATTTCTAAAGTAATCCATGTGACAGAAATGACTTCACATATTCTTCCCGCACCAACGACCAAAACAGGTTGTACAAACCCAAATAATCGGTTATTTCAGTGATGCAATATTCTCCCGGAACTGTGCTGACTCACTGATCTTCAAGTCGTTATTTCCCAGCAGTGCATTGTTTGTGTGTTACCGTATGTGTAGCGTGCCTTTAGAAACGTTGTTTTAAAGTCACCCAATCTTTCTTGGAAGACCATGCAATATTGTTATTAATAGATAATACATTGTTAAACTTAGCCAAACAGTTATAAACTGACTTTTTTTTTGTGGAATTGCTATGTCAACTACAGGGGGAAATCTGTGTCTGTTTCTTTTCTTTCTTTGTACCTTGGCAGATCTTTTGTTGATTTCAGAAAAGCCCAGAAATCTCTTTTGAAAATGATGATGTTTTTAGGGTTTCAGCGTTTTAAGTAAGTCCATCATCACTTTAATGCCACTTTCACATCATGTAGGAGAAATCAGTAGGACTTGCTTCTTACTTCCGTCTGATTCGAAAGTGTTCATGCACTGCCATGTTGTTTACAGATAAAAGTTCTAAATTAAATATAAAAGTTTTTTATTTAACATTGCCTAATATTAGAATGTAGCCGTGTTCGCTTAAAAAAAAAAAAAAAAAAAATGACATTAAACATTAGCACAATATCTTCCTAATCCTCAACAGAACCGAAGGCAGGAAGTACAATTTATCAGCTGTAATTCACTATAAACTGAATAAAAAAAATTTGAAATAGGAAATTAAATGACATATTTCAGTTTAGAATGAATTACAGCTGGTAAAAGTTGTATTTTCTTGGTCACACAACATCTGTCTGTAGCCAGTTGCCTCACTTCTGGGTTTGGTCAGTGAAATCTGTGTTGTTAGAACGCTTCCTCTTTCTGTTCCTATACCAAGCTCAGGAACACTGCAAGGTGAAATTAGCTTATTAGAAAAACGGAAATCCTGAATTGACAAAAAACCTGGCTTCCTTTAAGCATCTTTTTATCGCTCATGGACTCGTAATTCAATGTCGTGTAAAGTTAATAGAACATCTCAAATAACAGCATGTTAATGTTCTTGATAAAACTAAGCACAAATAAAATTACATTTCCTCTTATATCTTAGATCGGCTCCGGATTTATTTTGCATGTGTCCACTGTACACATGACATTGTGTTCCTGGCTCTGGTGAATGTTTACCCCAGGTGGAGTGAAGCTGAGCACAACAGCAGCCTCTCCACACACTGGAGTGCAGAACTAGTTTGCTGTTAATGACCTCAGTGGAATTTTGTACACACTTCAGCTTCACAGAACCTGCAGAACATCTCAGTTTCAATTCTTTTGTTTGCCACTGTTTGTCTTAGATGTTACCACTAACGTATTAGAGAGATGTTGTGACATGCACTGCTCCCTATTCTCTACAAACAGCAGAATGCACAAGTCAAGCTAAAGGCTACAGCTTATAAACTTCCACTGCCAACAATATTTCTTGCAAATGTTCAATCCCTTTCAAACAAGATGGACGGAATACGACTTCGGATGACATCGCGACAAGGTACTAAGAACTGTTGTATTCTGATCATGATGGAGATATGGCTAAACCGCAATTTTCCCGACTCTGCAGTGGAACTAACAGGTTGTACATTGTTCCATGCAGACAGAACATCTAATGCTGGCAAGCAAGTAGGAGGTGGACTTTGTGAATAATAGTATGTGAATAATGCCTGGTGAACAAAGACAGTCATCATGGACAAACTTTGTACACCTGATTTGGAATATACAGTGGTTAGCGACAGGCCCTTTTATCTCCCAAGAGAATTCTCTGTGGTTCTTGTGATTGCTGTCTACATACCTCCAAATGCCAATGTAAAATTGACTCTTGAGCTATTATACGCTGCCATTAGTAAACAGCAGAATTCACATCCTGAAGGAGTCTTCATTGTGGCAGGGGATTTTAATCAGACGAACCTTAAGTCAGTATATCCAAACTTTTATCAGAATGTTAAATACCCAACCAGAGGCCAGAACATATTAAGATAATGTATATACAAATGTTGATAATGCATATAAAACCCTGCCATGTCTCCGTCTTGGACAGTCTGACCATCAAGTCACTCATTAGGATTAAACCAACTAAGTAAAGTGATTAGAGTTTGGCCTGAGGGAGCAATGTTAATGAGTTTTTATTGATCACATATAAACATATACATATGCACAGTGAAATTCTATTCTTCGCATACCCCAGAATGTCAGGAAGTTAGGGTCAGAGTGCAGGGTCAGCCATGATAGGGCACCCCTGGAGCAGAGAGGGTTAAGGGCCTTGCTCAAGGGCCCAACAGTGGCAGCTTGGCAGTGCTGGGGCTTGAACCCGCAACCTTCCAATCAGTAACCCAGAAGCTTAACCATCAAGCCACCACTACCTCTGTTGCAATTCCAGGACTGTTTTGAGTGGAGTATTTTTACTTGAAATAACTCTTCTATAGACTTAGAGCAATACACCTCATTTGTCCTCTCCTATATTAATTTCTGCATAGACAATGTAACCACAGTCAAGGAAATACATGTCTTCTCTAACCAGAAACCATGGATGACCAAAGAAGTTAAAAATCTCTTAAAACAAAGAGATGCTGCTTATAGGGCAGGTGACATGGTAGCCTATAGTTTGGCCAGCGCTAATCTAAAACAAGGTATTAAGACAGCAAAACTTAATTATAAACTTATATTGAGAACAGCTTCAGTGATGGTAAATCCTGACGTATGTGGCAAGGCATACAAACAGTCACAGATTATAAAAGGAATGACAATCCCATCCATAAATTATAATCTCTGTTTGGCAGAGGAATTGAACATGTCCTTTAGCTGTTTTGACACAGAGAACAAAAATAATGGTACAGTATGGCCTGCACAGTCACTCGACCTACATGAATCGTTAATATTTGATACAGTCGACTTCAGAAGAGTTTCGCACAGTGTAAATGTGAGGAAAGCGGCTGGTCCTGATAGTATTCCTGGGCGTGTACTTCGGGAATGCGCCGACCAGCATCTTTACCCTCTCCTTGACCTATGCTGTTGTTCCTAAGTGTCATAAAACTACAACAATCGTGCCCATCCCCTAACAACAAAAGGTGAGCTGCTGGAATGATTATCGCCCAATTGCACTTTAATATCAAAGTGCTTTGAGAACACATTAAAAGTATCATTCCAGCCACTCTAGATCAGCATCAGTTTGCCTACCGGGAAAATAGATCAACGGAGGATGCAATCAATCTTGTTCTGCATACCGCCTTGGGTCACCTGGATAAGTCGAACCCACATGTAAGAATGATGTTTGTTGATTTTAGCTCAGCCTTTAACACGGTCATCCCCAAAGCACTTTTAGAGTTTGTGTCCAAACTCTACAGCTTGGGAGTGAGTGCAGCCATCTGCAGCTGGATTTTGGACTTTTTAACCGACCGCTCCCAGAATGTCAGACTAGGAAAGTACATTTCTTCTAGTCTTACCCTGAATACAGGTGTTCCACAGGGATGTGTGCTGAGTCCCCTGTTATATGCACTCTTCACTCATGACTGCCTTATTATTATGATATTATAACAATCACTGGCTTGATCACGAACAGTGATGAGAATGCATCCAGGGACGAACTACAAAATCTGACAGCATGGTGCTCCAGCAATAATCTCACCCTTAACACTAAAAGAGATTGTGGTGGATTTAGGGAAGACAAGGAAAATTGATCTGAGTCCGATGTTCATAAACGGAGTAGCTGTGGAGAGAGTCACCTGTTTTCAATTCTTGGGGTTGAACATTACAGAGGATTTTTCTCGGACACACACCTCCACTGTTGTTGGAAAGGCACAACAACGTCTTTATTTTCAGAGAAGATTAAAGAAAATAAGATTGCCTCAGAAACTTCTTGTGCACTTTTAACGATGTGCAGATGACATATCGCATCTTGGTACAGTAGTTGCACAAGAGAGGAACAGGAGGCTCTGCAACGAGTTATCAAAATGGCACAAAATATCATTGGGGCACAGTTACCATCAGTTCAGGACATTTATTTGATTCTCCAAAATGATTAGAGATCCCACTCACCCTGCACAAGACCTCTGTGATCTCCTCTCTTCAGGTGGGAGACACGGGACAATTTACTCTCGTACCACGAGACTGAAAAATAGCTTTTTTTGCAAGAGCCGTACAACTTTTGAACATTTCCTGACTGGTCTCCTGGTTTTTAATCTGTATTAATCTATATTAATCTGTCTGCATTTTTATACGTATTGTTGTGCTTTTTGTTTATATTTTGAGTTGTCTATAGTTGTAAATGTTTGAGAACATGGGATTCCAACAAAATTTTGTTGTTTTACAGCGTAGTAGGGTGCACGGTGGCTTAGTGGTTAGCACGTTCGCTTCACACCTCCAGGGTCGGGGGTTCGATTCCCGCCATGGCCCTGTGTGTGCGGAGTTTGGATGTTCTCCCCGTGCTGCGGGGGTTTCCTCTGGGTACTCTGGTTTCCTCCCCCAGTCCAAAGACATGCATGGTAGGCTGATTGGCATGTCAAAAGTGTCCATAGTGCATGAATGGGTATGTGAGTGTGCCTGTCCAGGGTGTACCCCGCTTTGTGCCCGATGTTCCCTGGGATAGGCTCCAGGTTCCCCGTGACCCTGAAAAGGATAAGTGGTATAGATGATGGATGGATGGACTGCAAATATCATATGTGCTATGGCTAGACTGTAGATGTTGGGACCTTATAATCAACATTATAATCAGTTTCGGTGCAGAAATGTGCACTGATTTCAGTGTGGAGAATCTGTCACGTCACTAATACGCAGATTAATGACGTGTGAGTGCATGTACATTATACAGTGAGCACAGAAATGGCTAAAGGTCCATGCATATTTTATTCAAGAGTAAAAAAAGAGATTTGTCCCATGGGGCATGCGTACACTGTGTGTAGATCAAAAGTCAAAATGTCAAAACTAAGAGAAAAATACGAAAAGGAGAGAGATAGATAGAGAGAGAGAGAGAGAGAGAGAGAGAGAAAGATAGAGAGAGAATCACAAATAACTCATGAACCGCTTCAGTTTTCAGTTTTAAAGTAAAATACAATGAGTGACCAAATGAGAAGAGAAGCCAGAAACAGCAGAAAGCTCATTTTTATAATAAACAAGAAGAATATCGAAGAGAATAATGATGACTGGAATATATCTTCTTAAAAACATGAGGACGCGAGAAGGTGCGTCTGTATTTGCTTGACATGTTTGAATTTTCCCATGCAGTCATGCAGCCTGGATGGCTTTTTCAAACAGTTATACGATCATTCACGCAACCGAACGACTTCTGTACACGGACAGAGGAGAGGAAACAAAAGAAATCATAAATAATAAACTCACAAGCGTCGTCACTGAAATGTACAGCAACAGTAAACCAGCAAACAGAAAAAAATAAAAAATAAATTCTAAATGAAAATAATCATAAATAAATCATGTGCACTTAAATAGAAAAAAAAATCAATGTGAAAAAAAAAAAAACAACAAACAAACCTTTTACAGTGTATTTACAAAGCAAGATCCCAAGGCTTGTTACGCGTTAGCCGGATCAGTCTTTTGCAGCTGGGCAGGCCAGGACCTGATTGAGACCATACAGTAGGTATATATTTGCACAAAGAATGTCAGTGTGTGAATGTCCATAAATGCCAGAACCTCCTAATCCCACTGATCCTCCTCGACTGTTACAGATATAAACATGGTATGTGAATGTGTGTGTCTCTTTTTGAGCCCAGCAGGTGTTCGGGTCCTACGGCTGCGTGATCACAGCGGTTTCAGTAAAACGCGGCGACAGCAGCGTAACATCGCACAGAGCGGACGAGTAAACATGAAAGGCGTCTTTTTGTCAAGTCCTGGTCTTCAGTGAATGACACTGGAGGCTAATCTGTTAAATACTAGTAGCAAAACATGGTATAGAAGAGCTAGAGACTGTGAAAGTAAATACTATATATATATATATAATATATATATATATAGACACACACACACACACACACACACACACACACACACAGTAGGGCTGTCGGATCAAATTTTACCATTGAAATTTGAGAAAATTCTGAATGTGTGATTGTTTAGGACCTCGTTTTCTTTTACTCTCTGAATTAAAATGTATTCAGACTTTTTGATGCTGGCGTTATTTATTTATTTATTTATTTTAAAGGGCTTTGAATAAACACGACATTTACATGAAACTTTATTCTCACATGCTAAAAAGTGAAAATATTAGGGACGCAACACAACACCACTATCGGTGTCTGTATTCAGATTTAATTCTGAACTGGGTGTGGCTAAACCAGATGTTTTTTTTTTTCTTCTTCTTCTTCTTAATTTCTCATTTAAATATGAAACCTAAAACCACATGCATGGGATTGTTTTTATTGTTGTTGTTGTTGTTGTTGTTTTTTAAATCCTGCTCACAAATCTATACTTTTTGTATCTTCCTGTTTGTTCCTGCGAATATAAACAAACTAGTTGTTCAATTTAAACCCCGTCCAAGAAGACCACGTCACTTTCCGTGATGGGATCTGGTCTCAACTTGATTTCCGGTGAACCTTTCTGGCAAGCTTTCTTAACAACGAACGAACAACAACAAAAAAAACCAACAACAACCGTATCTGTTTAGAAATATACTCTCCGTTCAATCCGAATAACGTGTAGCACTGCTAGCTGTTTTGCATCATCAACCTACACATTCACAATAATTCTGCGATATGAACATTTATTATTATTTGTTGCTCACCCTCTATTGTTAACTGTGCAATAATCCATTCATGTATATAAACGAGGTGTTACTGATCTGTATATATTTATATTTGTATTCAACTGTACATACATTGAGGTGTTCATAGTGTACATATTACCATTATTATTATTTTTCACTACTATTATTCTTATTTTCTATTCCTATTGTGTATATATTTTTAGACACTTTTTCAATTCTATTCCTATTTAATGTGTATTCTTTCCTATCTGTTTTTGTGTGTGTGTGTGTGTGTGTGTGTGTGTGTGTGTGTGTGTGTGTAATTGGGCTGCTGTAACGAAGGAGTTTCCCCAGTGTGGGATCAATAAAGCTTATCTTATCTTATCTTATTTGGTTACATCTCAATTATCACGTATTTCTCTATTCATTTCCAGCAGACTCTTATTCAAGGGCGTGTAGTGCTCTACCTAGGGTCTGCAATGGCTTTGTGTTACACCCTTACATGCTGAATTTATCACGATGGAAAAACTTCACATTTCTTCCTACTTCTTGGATTGCTGTTGTGTTTATCAGGTTAAAAGTGTGATAGTATTTTTTTTTTTTTTTTTAATCGATCATTAGCTGTCATGCTGAGCAGGATTGTAATCTGGGCTGTACGTACTAAATATTCTTTAATATCTCGCAGCATGTCCATGTTGGCAGCCAGAATAGACCCCCCCCATGTAAGATGGTAATTAGGGTGACTCCCATTACATGACGATCTTGAATACGAGTTCTCAACCGGAAAACGCTGAACATAAAAGTTGAATTTAGTATCCGCATACGTGCCACGAAAATATCATATATAATATATCAAAGAAATGAATAAAATAAAATAAAAAATCATCGTATGCTTTCTTCGATTTTCTTGGCATAGCAAAGTGACGATTATTGATATTTCATTACCGATCCTATAAATGATTGCATTTTTTAATGAAACTGACAGCCCTGACACACTCAAACTCACACACATTCACACATTCACACACACACACACACACATACACTCACACTTTTCTGACAGTGAATGAATATCGCTGACGCCATAATATTCAGTTTCCAGCAGGCAGGAAAAGAGGAATAGTCTTCTGTGATTAAGCCTACTTCCTTACAATGTAATTACACAAGTCAACCAACCCACCCACCCACCCACACACATACACACACACACACACACTTACACACACACACATAGAAAGCAGACATAAACTTATCCAAGAAAACAGCGCTCCAACACTCTATTATCAGTTTGCAGTTAATATGTCATTATACAACCCACACACACTCGTCTCTCTCTTCCTCTTCACTAAATCACGACCAGACCGAGCTTCAGAGCAGGACTTCCTCCAGCACTTCCTCCAGCACTTCCTCCAGCACTTCCTCCCAGTATCACACGCTTTTTACATCCTCCCTTTCAAATCCAAATAAAAACACTTCTGGCTCATCCGTAGTTCACTCAGGCCGCGTCTCAAACCACAGCTGGTCGTCCACTGTGAAGAGGGAGAGAGAGAAAAAAGCAGCAATGCAGACGGATGGAATAAGGGGAAAAAATAAGGGAGAGCGAGAGCACAGACGGGGATGAAGAAGAGGAGGAGGATGATGATGAGGAGTCACTGAAGGTTGCTGTTGTCGTCGGTGCCGTTGGACTCGGCCATGTTCATGCGGCCCATAGACAGGCCCACGCTGTTGAGCACGTCGCGGCGCGGCGGCATGCGCTCGTTTATCCGGTCCAGACCCTTCGCCTCCTCAAAACTTCTGATCTTATGCTGCGGGGAGAAACCACGGATAGCTGGAGAGAGGGAGGGAGAGAACGAGAGCGGGAGGAAGAGCAGGAGAGAAATAATCCAAGGAAAGGAGAGAATCAGGATGAGAGAAGGCAGAGGAAAGGAACAGAAATAAAGGGATACAAGGTGAAGTGAGGAAAAGGGTAAGAGAGAAGACAGAGAGATGAAAGAATCCAAAAGAAATGAAGGGAGATGTAGAAAAGAGAATGAGACCGAAAGAGTGACAAAAGGACAGAGGGAGAGACAAGAGAGAGAAAGAAGAGAGAGGGAAAGACAAAGAATATAGAATCATGGCTCTGTTTAAACACTGTTTTGTGTTGTACATCACACACACACACACACACACACACACACACACACACAGGGCTGCTACTGACTGGAGGACATTTTAATAGATCAATTACTATGAAACGTACCCCGCCTAATCTTTCTTTAATACCCCGCCCACACTGTCTTTAATACCCCGCCTAATCTTTCTTTAATACCCCGCCCACACTGTCTTTAATACCCCGCCTAATCTTTCTTTAATACCCCGCCCACACTTTCTTTAATACCCCGCCTAATCTTTCTTTAATACCCCGCCCACACTGTCTTTAATACCCCGCCTAATCTTTCTTTAATATCCCGCCCACACTGTCTTTAATACCCCGCCTAATCTTTCTTTAATACCCCGCCCACACTGTCTTTAATACCCAGCCTAATCTTTCTTTAATATCCCGCCCACACTGTCTTTAATACCCCGCCTAATCTTTCTTTAATACCCCGCCCACACTTTCTTTAATACCCCGCCTAATCTTTCTTTAATACCCCGCCCACACTGTCTTTAATACCCCGCCTAATCTTTCTTTAATACCCCGCCCACACTGTCTTTAATACCCCGCCTAATCTTTCTTTAATACCCCGCCCACACTGTCTTTAATACCCCGCCTAATCTTTCTTTAATACCCCGCCCACACTTTCTTTAATACCCCGCCCAATCTTTTTTAATACCCCGCCCGCTCTTTCTTCGATACCCGCCCACTCTTTCTTCCATACCCCACCCACTATTTCTTTCATAAGCCGCCCACTCTTTCTTTCATACCACACCCACTATTTCTTTCATACCCCGCCCACTCTTTCTTCGATACCTCGCCCACTCTTTCTGCAATACCCCACCCAATCTTTCTTTGGGGCAGTGGGGGCTTGGTGGTTAAAGCTCTGGGTTACTGATCGGAAGGTTGGTGGTTCAAGCCCCAGCATTGCCAAGCTGCCACTGTTGGGCCCTTGAACAAGGCCCTTAACTCTCTCTGCTCCAGGGGCGCTGTATCATGGGGTATGTGAAGAAAAGTATTTCACTGTGCATGTGTATATGTGATCAATAAAGACTCATTATCATTATCTTTCTTTCATACCCCGCCCAATCTTTTTTAATACCCTGCCCACTATTTCTTTAATACCCCACCCACTCTTTGTTTAATACTCTGCCACATTTGAGGAAATCAGAATTTAGTGATTAAAGTTTTTTTTTAATCAAAAATTTAAATATTGCAGGAATAATATAGGAATAACAGGAATAATAATAATCATTGGAGGAAATAATAAGGGATTATAGAGAAGAGTAGGTAAGAAGGAATGGTTTAGACCTGTGCGTTGATAACGGGTGTGTAGTTCTTACATTATTAAGTGAGCATCAGAAACTGGAATCATTAGCATCACTAATTAGCATCTATCTATAAATTTTGTTGACACAAAAATATGAGTGTACTACAGTGACAGGAAAGCTCACACACTCATACCATCCACTCATTCACACTTTCATTTTGCTTGGTAAAGCTCACAGAAAACACACACACACCCCCACAGCACAATATGAAAATCTGTGACAGCTGAAAGCAGCTGAAGAGGAAGTTACTGATTCACGCACCTCTTTTTAAAGAAATTACATTCTGAATCACAAGGAACTCACACAAACACCAATGTTTCCATTAGAAAACCACACCGGGATCGATTACAAATATTTAAGCTGTCTAATCCACTCTGCTCTATTCTGATGGAAACATGGCAGAGATGATGTGATACGCTGCTCTACAGGGGATGCATTCACAACACAGCATTGACAGATAAATTTTTTTTTTAAAGAATGAATATCTGTACTGTTTTTTTTTTTTTTGTTTAATTTTTTGTTTTCCTGTGTTTCTTAGGTCTGGAATGCCCCAGTCGCAGAGAGGTCACATGATCCCGGCAGGTCACCTGCCCACAAGGGACCAATCACAGAGGCGGCAGTTGTGAGGCAGGGCGGGGCTGGACAACGGTTTTCTTAATAGCTAAAAACTAAAATGTAGTATATGTCTGAACAGGACATTCAGGTATATTATTCATACAAATATTTCCCAAACAGCTAACTATCACAATATATGCATTTTTGATGACGCAGCCCCTGACCTTTCATAGCCACCACGAACTATGTTAGCTAGCAGACTAGCAAGCTAGCTAGTGCACGCTACCGGTGGCTATGCAACCTCTGAGCAGCACAGATAGCGAGGCCGGCTGGTGATTACCTTCTCCGTCCTCAACCCCCTCGATGGCTTCAATGGCCTCGATGGTAGCTGAGAAAGCACAGACAGACACACGGAGAGACGGAGAGACACACAGACGGAGAGACAGAGAGAGGAGGAGTGAAAGGAGGAGCGTTATTGTGGCAGCCATGCAATCAGCACGAGCCGCCATGAGTCCGCCACCGAGGCTGAGGAGTTAGCGGTTAGCGTTAGCCAGATAGCACCGCTAGCCGGTTAGTAGTACAGTATGGATGTATAGAGTTGTTCAGTAACAAGAACAAAACAAAAAAAACATACGTAAGATTAGGGAGAAAGAGAAAATGTGAGAAAGTGGAAGAGAAAAACGGAAGTGGTGTTGTTGTTGAGTTTTGTTTTTGCTCACCGCTCTGTAAAGTCTGTTTTCCTCCAGAAAGAACTCCACTGGGCAGCATGCCGGTCGGGGTCAGACCCTTCAGAGTCAACACATTCTCACTCTCCTCACTGCGGCCGGGAGAAAAACCACAGTGGTTAGATCTCTCTCTCTCACACACACACAGGCCTGGGTTATACTTCTGCGTCTGAAGATTTGGGAACACATGAAGACGTTGTGTGTAGAATAAAGACTACTTTTATACGTGCATGTAATATGAACGTGTTCAACAGGTATGGCCAAAAGTATCGAATGTAACTTTTCGAGAAACGAAGAGAATGAAGAAAAACACTCCGAAACTGTAAACAGTCAACTCAGAGGCAAAAATGTAACATGGTCTTCAAATAAACAGCGTTCTTTGTTAACAGTTTTCTAAGCTTCGTTTTTGCTAATCGTGGTTTATGAATGCGCTGCCAGTGTTTTCATTTATGCTCGAGTGTGGGCGGGGCTTAACAGCGATTTACTCTCATTGGCCTGACCTGGAAGTAGAGATGCGGTTTTCTGTATAGTTATAATAATGTTTGTACTTTGTAGTGGAAACTTACTTAGTCAGTATATTAGTTCGTAATTAATATTTGAGGTTTGGGAAGTCTTATATGAGTATTTTTTCGAGATGAGCTCTCAGTGGCACGGAGCCATGTCATCTTCATCAATGTAATCATCCTCCTTCTCCTGAGCTGGACCCTTGAGCTGTCAATATAAATCTCACTAGCCAATGAGAGTAAATCGCTGTTAAGCCCCACCCACACCCACAAAAGGGCAGTGGTGGCTTGATGGGTTACTGATCGGAAGGTCGGGGGTTCAAGCCTCAGCACTGCCAAGCTGTCACTGTTGGGCACTTGAGCAAGGCCCTTAACCCTCTCTGCTCCAGGGGCGCTGTATCATGGCTGAACCTGCGCTCTGACCCCAACTTCCTAACATGCTGGGGTATGCGACGACAAAAGAATTTCACTGGGCTCTAATGTATATGTGACCATTAAAGTCATCATTAAATCGCTAATATCACTGATAATGATAATATCATTATCATTAAATCGCTGTGATACTTGTGCCTAAATGGCAAACGTAAATGGCGAGTAAATGAAAACTCTGTCAGAGCATTCAGCAAAATAGAAGCTTAGAAAACTGTTAATAAAGAATGCTGTTTATGTGAAGACCATTACTGCCACCGAGTTTCAGTTTCAGTGTTTTTTTCTCTCTCTCTCTCATTGTATATTTTTTTAAAACGTTACGTTCAATACTTTTGGCACAAATCAAATCCCATAACTAGAAGACAGAAAAAATGGAAAAGTTAATGAAAGTCACATTTTTCTGCAACTGAGAAGAAGTGGACCGGTACTGCGTTTTAGGGCCACCGTTTAAAAATAAGTATTTTGACAATAATATTTCAAGAAAAAAAAAAGAAAGCCAGAATATCTGATATTATAAGAAACAAAAACGTTGCAATATCTGATATGAGAAAAAAAAATGACAATACTTTTAGAATTAGGTTATAACATTCTGAGAGAAAAAGCTCAATATTTTGAGAATAAAGGTATAATACTATGACAAAACGAAACCTATCAGAGTAATGTGTGTGTGTGTGTGTGTGTGTGTGTGTTGTTAAGGATTTGGTGAAGTTAGACTTTAGCATTTGTTTTACAAATAAAGAAATATGTATTCATCTGGCACATGAACACCAGATTACTATTAGTATTAGAAACTTTGCCATTTTTTCCTTATAAAATTAAGACATTTTTCTTGAAATATTACAACTTTGTTCTCGATATATCACCGCTTTTTTCTCCTAACATCAAATATTACTACTTTTCTTTCTCACTATATTACAATATTAGTCTCGGAATCTGGTATTTGAATTTTTTTAAACAGTAGCCCCAAAACCTTGTTGTATATCAGATGTCAAAGACGAGAATGGACATTGTATATTATTATAAACATGGAATATATAACAAGCCCCGCCCACTACATACAGTCTCTGTTTTTTTACTAAGAAACTTTCACCTAATGTTTATGTTAACTACCACAACACAACAGTAGCCAGCTAAGTAACATGAACTTAAACACTAGCAAGCTAAGTAACATGAACTTAAACACTAGCAAGCTAAGTCACATGAACTTAAACACGAGCTAGCTAAGTAACATGAACTTAAACACTACTGTAGCTAGCTAAATAACATGAACTTAAACACTAGCTAGCTAAATAACATGAACTTAAACACTAGCTAGCTAAATAACATGAACTTTAACACTAGCTAGCTAAGTAACATGAACTTAAACACTAGCTAAGTAACATGAACTTAAACACTACTGTAGTTAGCTAAATAACATGAACCTAAACACTTGCTGCATCCCAATTCGCCTACTATCCATTATAAATAGTATCCGAGATTAGAATTAGTGTGTCCCAAATGGTAGTATGTTGAAATGAGAATCCCAAAAGTAGCAGGATGGTCTACTACTTCGGTAAATTTTCAAAGTGTGGATCCGTGGACACTTTTTTAGCTAATATTGCCCACAAGTCCTTGCGCGAGGGAGGAGGAGCTTTGTGACTGTTTGCTTTGCCGAATTCGACCTACAAACACGAGTGTAATGTCGGTGATGCGTCTTCAGTATTTAAATCTAAGAACTAAATTGTTAAGCACTAAATATAAATACAAATAAACTAAGGAAATGGTAAATGAAATTATATAGTATAAATTATATAAGAAATAATGAATGAAGGAAAGCTGAAATGCAACGAGGAGTGTGTTTACGGTGACGGTGTGCATAACTAGGCAACAGTGTTCTCTTCCGTTACGTGACATGTTAGTATGTCCCAGTGCTTGCATACTCTTTTGCTACATGCTCAAAAGTATGTACTTTTTCTTCACAAAAAAAGTACATACTTGTAGTGCATAGTATAATTAGGAGAATATGGACGCAGCAACTACATTATAGAGTGGTGCAGTGGGTAGCGTCGCTGCCTCCAGGGTCTCTGGTTCGACCCTAAGCTCGGGTTATTGTCTGTGTAGAGTTTCTGTGTGTATATACTTACATAACGCTACCTACTTTTTTCTCAGTCAAACACTGAGTTTTTGGCAGTACTACTCTGGATAAAACTCGCAGACGTGGGTGTCTCATTACTTGTCACTAGACACACCTCCCTGCCCCAACCAATCAGCGTTCATCTGAAAGCTGTTTGAATCACAGTACCACAGATATCCACAAGGTACTGATAGGAATTTGGAGGTGTGCGTGTCAGAACTTCAAGGTACGTTTCTGCTTACTGTGCTTTCCCATAACCCCCTCCGTCTCATGATAAAAAAAAAAAACACTTCAGTGCAGAAGTATAAGCCAGCTTTCACCCACTCTGTACTCACCGTAAGACTGAGAACATTTTGGCCATTTTGCCGATGGCACGGATTTTGTTCTTGATGACCTCCTTACGCGCGGCTGCAGCATTCGCTGAAAGAAAAAACACACAGCGTAACGAAACAAGTGAGAAATGCACGGAAGTGTCTTCTCGTAGCTTGCTCAAACTTAGCCAGGTGTAGGTGTTTGTATTTATTGTAGCTTGCTCTCTCTAACTCAATCAGATCTTATTTAGGACATAATACATGGTCAAAAATATGTGGACACCTGACCATGACATCCATATGTGGTTCTTCTCCAAACTGTTTCCACACAGTTTTGAACATACAATTGTACAGGATGTCTATATATGCTGTAGCGTTACAATTTCCCTTCACTGGACAGTGCCCTTGTGCACAAAGCGAGCTCCATGAAGACACGGTGTACGAAAGTTGGAGTGAAAGAACTCGACCTGATCTCAACCCCACTGAACACCTTTGGGCTGAATTGGAACGCTGACTGTGTGCCAGGTCTCCTCACCTGACATCAGTGCCTGATCTCACTAATGCTCTTGGAGATGAATGAGCACAAATCCCCACAGCCACGCTCCAAAATGTTCAAAAAGCACATATGGGTGTTATGGTCAGGTGTCCACAAACTTTTGGGAGTCTAGTGAAGCTAAAATCTGGGGTTTGTCCTCACCATCATAGATCTCATCGCCATCGTTCATGAGTTCATCATCTGAACAGATGCTAAGGACGTTCACCAACATCTCAGTCACTGTGGAGAGGTCAAAGGGGGAAGGTCACAGAGTGAACGACAAAAGACTCCAGAACTGTGTCCAATCTATCTATCTGTCTGTCTCTCTCTCTGTCTGTCTGTCTGTCTATCCACAAAATTAAAGGTGCAATTTGTAGTTGTTGTTGGATTTCTAAAATAATACTCAATAATGCGTTCATTAAACTATGTAAAAATACATACAGTACATTTTTATAGATATAATAGAATATATAATAGAATAGAATGATGAATAGAATAATCCTACAAGTAGAATATAACAACAGTGATCCTCAATATTCTGGCCCATTTTAAAATAACTGTAAAATACAGACGGTGGTGCTTGAAAGTTTGTGAACCCTTTAGAAATTTCCGTACTGATCTCTGCATAAATATTATCAGATTTTTCACACAAGTCCTAAAAGTAGATAAAGAGAACCCAAGTAAACAAACGAGACAAAAATATTATACTTGGTCACTTATTTATTGAGGAAAATGATACTTTGAGGATCTCTGATGATGTTTTAGGTCCTATTTATGCAGGTATCCAGAAATTTTTAAAGGGTTCACAAACTTTCAAGCACCACTTTAATTGTGAAGCAAACAAACAAATAAATAACTTACACTGAAACGTTATTTCATAATCGTGCTGTTGTTGTAGGTCTAATAATGTCTGAAATATTTGGATAAAACATTATTCTGGCTGATGAAATGTGTAATAATAACAGGATAAAACGACTTGATTAATTTGGCTTCTCTGGATAAATGATGAAAACTCCACCCTGAAACACACCAAACATATTTATATTAAAATATTTCCGAGGTGTTTAATGAGTCCGGTGCTATTTCGCCAATTGATGCTGTATTAATACCACAGCACCTCTTTCAGGACACTTAAGAGTTGATCTGTACTAGTGACGTCTGGTGAAGATGTTCAGGCGAAATAAACAGCAGCTGTATGTTCGATATGGGCTGTGACGGAAGCTGACGGCTGTAATTCCTCTCATACCTTTCTCTCCTACGAAAGGCAGGGACCAGGTGAACACGTCCATGAAGTTAGGCAGCCAGTAAGGGTGTGGCGAGCAGTTAAACTGACGTATGTTCATCACATTGTTCTCATATTTTAGCACAGCAGCTGCACAAACGGAAAATAATCATTAATAATGCCACGCATCAGTGTCTGGCCGCATACACACAGCCTGTACACAGAGATATGCATCCGATGCTAATGCTAAACCGTTAGCCAGCCATGTTACTGTTACTGACAGAAGTACGAGAGCTTCAAAAGCAGAGTGGTCCATTAGCACACCAAAGAAATGACCGACCTTTATTATTATACACGTCCAGGTAATTGGGAGCGGAGAAGATAGTGATGAGAGAGGGGAAGCCTGTCGTCTGGCTTTTTCTGTACATCCGATAACTGCAAAAAGATGCAAAAACACAGGAGAGGTGATAATAATACTAATATTATTAATAATAATAATAATAATAATTACAACAATAATGAAAAGAAGAAGAAGGTCCTATTCTGGAGGAGGCATAATAGATGGATGATGGAAGAAATGCAGAGCAGGCTGGTACAGAGGGATGGATGAATGGACGGACAGATGGATGGCTGGATGGGTGGATAGTAAACAGACTGGTAGAGGAGCATAGAGCTAGTTAGTAAAGGATGATCAAGGATGGTGATAAGTTTGGATGGTGGAGGGATATTAAGCAGGCTGGTAGAGGAGGATCAACAAATAGCTGGATGGATGGATGGATGTGTTGATAGTAAGCAGGCTGGTTAAGGTGGATAGATAGATAGATAAATAGATGGTGCATAGATAGAGAGTGGGAAGAATAGTGAGTAGGTGTGTAGCGATGGATGATGGATTGGTGAATGGATAGGAAGCAGACCGGTGGAGGAGGATAAATGGAGTGATAGAGTAGGCAAGGAAAGGAAGATTGATGGACAGATGGATGGATGGATGGATGATAGATTGGTAGAAAAGAATGGAGTGAGACTTGTAGAGAAGGATGAATAAATAGGTGGATGAATGGAGGTATGGAAAGTAAGCAGACTGGTGGAGGAAGATAAATGGAATGATAGAGCAGGCTAGTAAAGGACGACTGATGGACAGATTGATGGATGGATGGTTGTATAGTAGATTGGAAGAAAGGAATGGACAGAGACTTATAGAGAAGGATGAATAAGTGGATGGATGGATGGATGGATGAATTGAGGAATGGAAAGTAAGCAGACTGGTAGAGGTAGATAAATAGATGGACAGAGAGTTGGTTAGTACAATAAGATGGACAGATGGATGCATGATCAGACTGGTGGAGGTTGGATGGAGGCATATTAAAGCAAGCTGTTCGAGAATAATGGATGAATGGATAAATAGATGGATGAATATTAAGCAGACTGGTAGAGATGGATGGATAGATAAATATATGGATTTTTGTTTTCTTTTGAATAGTTAATGATTCTCTAAAAAATTTTTAATAGGAGCTTGTTTTTTTTTCTGAATGGGAAACCTTCTATTCTACACAGAACCTTCCTCTATAAGGATTAATCCAGAAAGCTAGACAGACCTTCTGCATGAGTGTAGTTTGCTTCAGTGACAGTGAGATTTGCGGTTTTGTCTCCACCCAGCCGTTATTCCCCTACACAAATGTCACCACTAGCACAGTGTTAGTTTTAGTCATCCTAATGACTGATAGAATTATTTTAGGGGGATTCTGTTAATAGGGGATTTATACGAGTCAAAATATATACGAGAAAATATTAGGGATAGGTGTGAAATTCACATATAAACACCTATGAACATGTGCTGTTTACTCTAAGCAGGGCTGTGTGTTAAAATGCAGAGCAGGTAGAACATGTTTCAGTGTTGAGTGCTGAGGGAAAATTCGATAGTAATACTGCTGAAATTGTTCATCTGTGTAAGTGCTACGGTTTTTGTTTTAACCATGGAGAAAAACACACTGGTAGAATCAGGGATGCACCGAAATTTCAGCCGCTGTAAACGGCATTTTCAGTTTTTTTGCCAAAAGAGAAAAAATACTGAAACTATATAACACCATGCCCCGCCCCTCAGTGCTCGACACTCAGGTTTCACTCTCACTCTATCGTTGCATTGCAATATCACTGGTAAATGGTCTGCACTTATATAGCGCTTTTATCCAAAGCGCTTTACACTGTGTCTCATTCACCCATTCACACACACACTCACACACCAATGGTAGCAGAGCTGCCATGCAAGGCGCTAACTTGCCATCGGGACCAACGTGGGGTTCTTTTAAGTGTTATCCGGCTCAGTAAGTTCAAATATACTGTGTAAATGGAATATAAAACTAAATTTAGTGTGAAATCACAGGTTTAGGTTAACGTGATCTTTCTAACGGGTCATTCTTTCTATAGTAACGGCGTTACATCAAATGTTTACGATAAATGGATAAAAAGTACAATGTTGTTCTTTGATAAATAAATAATAGCAATAAAAACGTGCCGTTATCGGAAAATAATCGACTTCCGGCTTGAAGATTACATCTTGTATATCGTGTCGAATATGAGAGCTCATGATTAACCACTTAACCAGTGTCCGGGTTTCTGTAAAAATAAATAAGTAAGTAAATAAATAAAAATCTTCTGGCTGCTAATTTATGTATGGATGAAGTATGTTTCAAGCGTTCCTCTGACTCTGACACATGTGTGCAGCTGTGATGTATTTCACACCTGGTTATTTCCACAGTACAGCCCTGTGTGGAGTGATGTGCGGTGATGTGGTTCCACATTAAAGTCAGGTGGAGTTTTACTGTTGTGGAGTTTTACTGTTGTGGAGTTTTACTGATGCTGCAGTGATGCTGCGGTTTATTTTAAGTGAATTTAGTGATGTGGTTCTCATGTGAGAGGTTGTAAACTGTTCCGCTTACCCTGCATCCTGCGCCTCGTGGGCTCTGATCACTGAGAGCAGGTTATTAGTCTGTAGAAACTCACACACCGCAGGATAGCTGTACACACACAGAGAGAGAGAGAGAGAGAGAGAGAGAGAGAGAGAGAGAGAGAGAGAGAGAGAGCACATTTCAGAACTGCATTTCAGTCTGACCTGTCCAGAATATAACCACATCAGACAGGAATATTACCAGAAATTCACTGCCATCATCCCAAACTTCTCCTCCCTGAGCACTGAGCACAGACTGAGCTGTGTCTTAGGGGAACATGAAGGAAGTATGTGGCTGGCGGCTACGTTCATATTCACTCTTCATCGTATAAGAAATCCGATCCGATCCTAATACTGTATATGATAAAATTATGTTATTATATAATTAAATATCTATGCAATGTATATCAATTCATTCAATACTGCATATCTTACTGTAATACATCTGTTAATTTAATTAATGTTTATTGATATTTAGTGTTTATTTTATTCATTATTGTTATTCTATTGCCTATATAACTTTTATATTAATTTGCTTCTGCAACATTGTTAAATCAGTCATGTCAATAAAGCACACTCTTAACTTGGACTTTTGTGTGTGTGTGTGTGTGTGTGTGTGTGAGAGAGAGAGAGAGAGAGAGAGAGAGAGAGGCATATAGTATATATAAATAGTGTGTGGGTGTGTGTATGTGTGTGAGAGAGAGAGAGAGAGAGAGAGAGAGAGAGAGGCATATAGTATATATAAATAGTGTGTGGGTGTGTGTGTGTGTGAGAGAGAGAGAGAGAGAAAGAGAGAGAGAGGCATATAGTATATATAAATAGTGTGTGTCTGCGTGTGTGAGAGAGAAAGTGAGTGAAGGAAAGGACGAGATAGAGTGTCAGAGAAAGAGAATGAGAGAGAGATGGAGATATATAGATATATAGTTATATATAGAGAGGGATATAGAAATATACAGTAGAAAGGAAGAGGTAGAGTGTCAGAGAGAGAGAGACAGAGAGAGAGAGTGAGATATAGAGAGGTACAGAGGTATAAAGTATATACAAGAAAGAGAGATACAGAGAAATAGAGAGAGTGAGATAAAGAAACAGAGAAAAAGATGAAGAGAGAAGGATAGAGAGATGGAGAAAGAGAGAAAGAGAGAGACAGACAGAGATAGATGTATGGTATATAGAAAGAAAGTGATAGAAATACAGAGAGAAAGAGAGAGAAAGTGTGTAAAAGAGGTGGAGACAGATAGCGATGCAGAGAGAACGGCAGAGACAGAGAAAAGGAGAGCGATAGAGACAGAGAGACAGAAATGGAGAGAGAGGTGTATATAGTACAGACGGAAAGAGAGAGAGAGAGAGAAAGAGAGAGAGAGAGATTCAAGCAGTTAGCATGCTGTTTTAAATGAGAGTAACTCCTCTCTCTGACACCATTATATTCTGTTTATCCTCTCTAACAGCCACAGGATGGCAGCACTGAGCCCGTTCCAAACACGACTCAAACACCTTTGCAACACATCTGTACCCCCACTGACACACATACCATGTAACACAAACCCTCCGAAGCTCTGAAGCGTCGGTATAATAGCCACTAAAAATAGGTGAGAATGAAATCCAACTTGAGTGAATCTTCAGCAGAATCTGATAAGCACAACAGACTAGAAGAAATCCATCTTCCTGTCCATCCCTGCTGAGGATTTAACATTTAAAGCCTTCAGAAATCCTGTCCCTGTATAGAACATGTCCTGAGAACATCTCACAGACAGGTCAGCTAACGTCCCGATCAAACTGAAATGTGTAAAGAGTCACTTATACCGAGAAGAAGCATATGCACCAGGAGGACAAGATATTATGGCTTTTCATTCGTGACATGACCGTGGCCCTGTGTGTGCGGAGTTTGCATGTTCTCCCCGTGCTGCGGGGGTTTCCTCCGGGTACTCCGGTTTCCTCCCCCAGTCCAAAGACATGCATGGTAGGCTGATTGGCGTGTCTAAAGTGTCCGTAGTGTATGAATGGGTGTGTGAATGTGTATGTGATTGTGCCCTGCGATGGATTGGCACCCTGTCCAGGGTGTACCCCGCCTTGTGCCCGATGCTCCAGGTTCCCCGTCACCCTGAAAAGGATAAAGCGGTATAGAAGATGGATGGATGGATGGATTCGTGACATGAAGACAATACAGAACTACAATCATCTCATATCGCGTTTTCTCTTCAGTGAAAAATAACCAGCGTACTTAATATAATTCCTTCATGCACTGTATTTCACTGGCATCATTCCATCATCAGCTATGTCTCCATCCAAGCTGTGGATTGAACTTGGAATATCGCATGAAACCGTTTTTTCAAACATTTTTACATTTACTCTCACATGATTCTCTGAGGCATAAGTCACATGAATTTATTCACGTTTTTGGAGGCACACTGAAGAATATATTCAGTAAACGTGTTTCCACCATAGCTTATGCGCAGGTCTTCTTATCCGATAAAAACAAACGATACGCCTCAAATGTGCACTTAATATGCATCTTTTATGTGCATTTTTGGAGATTTTATTCACAGTGGTGTTGGTGTTCCCATGCATAATTTTTTTTTTATTCCTTAAAACTAATCTTTAAAAATAAATAAATAAATAAATAAATAAATAAATAATCCCAGAATATATTTTTGGAAAATACTGCACACCCAGACATGAGTTAGTTTGAATTTTACATGAAACATTTTAATCATCATGATGATTTTACCTTTATGTAATTTCCCTTGTTTCTAGCTTCTACCCAAACGGTCCACTTTGATCATTTGGCAGACGCTCTTATCAGGATCTCATTTACACAACTGAGAAGTTGATGGTTAAGAGCCTTGCTCAAGGGCCCAACAGTAGCAGTGCTGGGATTTGAACTCACGATATCCTGATCACTAATCCAACATCTAACCCACTGAGATGAATGGTAAATGGTAAATGGTGCACTTTTATCCAAAGCGCTTTACACTGGTTCTCATTCACTCATTCACACTCACACACCAATGGTAGCAGAGCTGCCATGCAAGGCGCTAACTTGCCATCAGGAGCAATTTGGGGTTCAGCGTCTCGCCCAAGGACACTTCGGCATGTGGAGTCACGTGGGCCGGGAATCGAACCTCCAACCCTACGATTAGTGGACAACCACCTGAACCACAGCCGCCCCATGAGATACCACTAAACGACCGAGCGGAGACACCGCAGCTCTCAGGAGTGCATCTGTTTCATTCTTGCTCATTTCCTGACCAATGATTTGTTGTCAAGACTATTAAAAGCTTAATATATTGCCCAAGAGTGTACATATTAAGAATACTCCTCCACCGACACTGTACATTTCGACACGTGAGTAATATGTGATCACGTGAAGAATGAACGTACAGTATAAAAGTGCATTTTAACGTGTTATGTCCAGAAACTGAACGTTAACTCATTAGTAAAGTTCCTAAACACTTCACATCATGTGTGATGAATTAAATGTAAAAAAAAAAAAAAAAAAGGCCTACATGTCAAAATAAATGAATCGCGTGAAAACAAAAAACACATGCACTAACAAACACAATACACGTGCAAAACGTATAAAATCAGATTGAGTTTTTTTGTGACTGTTGGGGTCAAAAATGCCAAATTTTGCTGCGTTTTGTTCCTTTTTACTTTTGAAATTTGCGATGCAACTTGCAGAGGGGTTTATTTTGTGTTTTTTTTTTTTGGCGAAAAAGTACTTGAAATTGTAAAAATTGCAATCGCACGGATTTGTTTCGCACGGTTTTCCGCAGTGATGTTTGTTGGCACAGAAAATGTGACCTTTTAGCTGTACTCATGTTCGACGCACGTGAATCGATGAGGGCTTTGACTGAACGACTCGATGTCTGTGGAAAATCTACGGCACTTTTGGAAAAAAAAAAAACGCAAGTTCCTCCGAATATTGCGGCGTTTGCTCGATTTCCGTGAAATCCTGGCGGGACTGACAAAACATAACATGTAAACGTGTCTAAAAACCACACGTGTCAATTTCATGTGACTGATCTGATTTGAGAAGTGTCTTTTGTCTTTAAAAAAACAAACAAACAAACAAACAAACAAAACCCACATCCACTGCCTACGTTAAAATCACCATGCTCGCACGTATATAGTGATGCTGTGACAAACTTTGGGGTCTTTACGCAAACTTTCTCTCTCGACTCTAGTAAACTGAAAGGGATCCCTGGCTCTATGTCCTCCAGCTGCCGCTAAAGCAGTTTATTAATATAATAAACAGAAACGTCGCAATAACAAAATGAGCAGATGGAAATATCACACAGAGCGCTCGTTTTTTTTTTCTTCCCCGCTCCAGCGCTTTTCTTTCTCTCTCTCTCTCTCTCTTTCTCTCTCTTTCACTCACTCTGAGCTCGGTGGGAAAACTACTGCTCAAAAATCACCTCGTTTTTGTTTTTTTTTCTTTCCCCAAAACTGTTTTAATAAATAACTTCATATTATTTATCCATTTTCGTTGGAGTTTAAAGTCCACTAGAATATTTTGGTGTCTTTTTCTGTATGACACAGGGCTGGATGATGGGAAGACGTAATCAGATCTCAGCACACAGTAATTGGCGCTAGCCCTGGACTGAAGACGACATCTCACGTTTTATACATGAATAAATAACTAGAGAAGGAACATTTGAAACAGCTGGTGAAATATGATAATATGACCCAGGTATACTTATATCCTACAAATAAGAACAATAATTGAAGCTTCTTAAAAATGCGAATGAATGAATGTAGTGATTGTAGGTGAAAAAAAAAACATATATATATATATATATATATATATATATATATATATATATATATAAAGCAAAGGCAGAAAGCTACATAAATAAACTCCTCACAAACTCATCATACATGAGAAAGCAAAACAAGATAAGATGTAGGAGAGATTATACAAGCATTTCTTTAGGAGCCGTTTATGAGTTTTTACAGAAGATAGACGTGAATCACACTAAAATGATTTAATTTTAAGACTAAAATACAATAAAATGCGAATACTTTAGCTGTGTACTTCCATGTATGCTTCTTTTTCTCTTTTCCGGTGCTCTGACCAATCAGGAGTGATCACCCGTTGGGAAAAGTATTACGTCACCTGGTGGTGGACTTCTGTTTTTTGTTTTTGTTTTTTTTTTGTAGTTTTTAAACCATGTTTAGACCTAAAAATGTTTAGAGCTTATAAACATTGCCTTGGCACATACAGGCGCATCACGAAAAATTTGAATATCGTGGAAAAGTAAATTTTTTCCCTCCGTAATTTAATTCACAGAGTGGAACTTTCGTGTACTCTAGGTTCATTACGGATAAAGTGAAATATTTCAAGCCTTTTTTTTCTTTTCTGTTTTAATCTTGTTTGGATTACGGCTTACGGCTCATGGAAATCAAAAATCCAGTATCTCAAAATATCAGAATAAATGATTTCCTATAACTGCACTAGGAGATTTCAGTGTGTGTATCACTCTAAAATTCCAGTTCTAGCAACAGTCCCACTGAAACCGTTACTACAGTAGTGTTAGTGACATCATCAGCAGACATGGCAAACCATACCGTTTTCAGAAAAATAACTTCTGACTTAAATTAAGAAAATGAAAAGGAAGAAGTGAAGCCGATTTCACCGGATGCGCTTTTAACGGGAATGTACACTTCGTTGTACTGTTGGCTCTGGGATCTATTTTTGTTCACGGAGTAAGAATAAACACGTTAATCGGCCATATTGTGTCCAAAATGTCACTTAATCGATATCAATTTTCTTGTTTATAGATCTGTTGTATAAAAGCAATACCGCACTCGCAATCGTGTCGTTATACTCAGTATCACGATTCCGATATTCAGTATACCTGCACTCTTGCTCAGGTGATATCGCTTAATTATGGGACTTCTTTTCCAGTTATTAAGCAGTCCTTCCAGGATTTTGGCATTTTTGCGATCGCAGAAATTAACGCAAGATCAAGCAATATTCGGAGGAGCTTGCGATCTTTCAAAATCACTGGAGATTTGGGCCAAGATGCGTCATGTGACGTCATCACAACACGCATTCAGCCAAAACTCTTCGATTCACATGCGGTGAGTATGGATACAGCTAAAAGGTCTCATTTACTAACAAACATCACTGCGAAAGACCGTGCGAAACTATTTTGTGCAATTGCAATTTCGCCGATTCAAGTAGTTTTCTGCAAAAAAAAAAAAGAAAAGCGCAAAAAACTCAAGTTGCATCGCAAATTTTGAAGAAAAAAAAAAACCCAGCAAAATCACGCATTTTTGGCCGCAAGAATCGCAAAAAAAACTCCGTCACAAATTCCTCTCTCAGTGTGTGACATGCTCACCATAAGCGCTGCTCTATATTTTTTTTTGTTTTGTTTACAATGAACATGTGCATTTATTTTTGCACACTCCGCCCCTGCCTTGTGACTGGTATGTTCCCGGATTACACCCTCATGTTCTCAGCTCATTCCCTTGATTAGTTGTGTATTTATAACCTCCTGTGTCTTTGTCTCTTGACGAGGTCTCGTGCATCGTTAGTGTGCGTTTGTGTCTTCACGTCTGTGTCTTGTTCGGGTTTCCTAGTTTTCCGTGTTTCTGTGTGTTTTCTCATTTTTGGAATATAGATCATGTTTATTTGTTGTTGCCGGCCTGTCGTCTGACTCTTGCATGGAAGAACGATGATGATGATGATGATGATGATGATGATGCTCGCCCTACATAAACAACACACTTGCGTCCTTGCCTCATCGCACAGCATGCTACACCCACTGAATTCAACCGAATACTGTATGTTAATAACTATGTTTGATTCAATTAAAGCAATATTAAACCTCACTGCAACTCTGACCAGGATAAAGTCTGGTCTGCACGTATACAGTAACAGCAAAGAAGAGGAAGAAGAAGAAAAAACAGCTCATATGTGTGTGTGTGTGTATATATATATATATATATATATATATAAACATTCAGGGAAAAGAGTCGACTCCTTCTTGAACGACACACCGCTAGCTCCTCCTCCTTACACATTTAACACATGTACAGTGTACATTTCTTTGTAAAATCAAGCTCTGATTTATAAAATCCTATCATTTCAGTGTCTACTGTCCAGACTTGTTTTTTTTTTTTTTTTTTTAATGACGATTGAGTTTATAAATCACTGCCATGAGACACTGTGATGGACTTTTTTTCCCCCAAAAAAGACATAGGAAAATGGCATAACAGAACACAGGCCACTCTTCTAAACATTATCTCTCACAATAATGTGGTCCAGACTATTTGTGTAACTCATCTCACACACACACACACACACACACACACCGCATCTCCATCTCGCCCGTTCTCCTCTCATTGATGTCGGATTTCATGAGAGGAGAGAAAGCAAATCCATCTCTATTGCTTTTGTTTATTTATATATTTATTTCTCTCGCTTCGCACTCTCTTTCTCTCACTCTCGGCAGTAGCAGCTAGTTGTCATAGTAACAGCAGATCGCCCGATTTCCCAGAGGACCGTGGGAATTCTTGTGTTTTGCTGAGCCTGACCGCTGTTCGGGCTGCTTTACAATTCCAATTACAGACGCAGGCTCATTTTCACACTACACCTAATTGCCCAGAGCGCACAGCTTCGTGCACACACACACACACACACACACACACACACACACACACACACACACACACACACACACACACACCAACTGAATATTCCAACGCAAGAATGACCGGGGCTGTGTTTCTGTCGGAAAATTCACACGCCGAGGTTTGCAAAAGGAAACAAAAGCCACGGTCGTTAACACGTCAGTTTAAAATGGTTTGTTTACACCCTTGCTTCTGGTGAAGCTAAAACTTAGTTAAGCATAAAGCATTTAAAAGGCTTTTATACCACAGGGCTGCTGAATGCTCTAATCTGATTAGACAGGAGGTGTTGATTAAACAGCAGCTATGATGGCATTCACGGCTATAATTCAAATCAGGTTTATATTAATCACCCGCGCATCGCTGTGGTATAAGAGGAATAAAACCTGCTGGTATTGGAAAGTAATCAGCAGTCGGACACCACGCCATTGCAGATTATTTTCTTATAACGGTACGTCTTGAAATTTTTTTTTATTCTGTATGTAACTCATAGAAGAACTGGGTGTGTAAATGTCATCCATATGAACAAACCGTTTTCTATACTTGATGCTATACTTTCTATACTTCTTACAGGATTTCTTTTCTTTCAACGATTTAGCAGACATGTCGTATCACACACATACAGCGCCCTCCACTAATAGTGGCACCTTTGGTAAATATGAGCAAATCTCTTTGTTAAATATAGGTGTGCAACCAACAATTATTGGCACCCCCATGAATTCATATGAGAAAAATATATTTGAAGTATATTCCATTGATATTTTACATTTGTTTGGCTCACCTGGGTGACTAGGAACAGGAAATTGTTCAAACATGACTTCCTGTTTCACAGGGGTATAAATATGAGGTAACACACAGGCCAAATTCCCTTAGTCATTCATAACAATGGGTAAGACCAAGGGAGATAGCTGTGATGTGCGGCAAAAGGTTGTTGAGCTTCACAAAATGGGGCGTGGCTATAAGAAAATAGCACAAGCATTGAAAATGCCCATTTCCACCTTCAGGGCAATAATTAAGAAGTGTTATGAATCAACCTGGAATTGGACGTGTGTCTATATCGTCTCAATGCACTGTGAAGAGGATGGTTTGAGTGGCCACAAAATCTCCAAGGATCACAGCTGGAGAATAGCAGAAGTTAGTTGCGTCTTGGGGTAAGAAAATCTCCAAAACTACAATCTGAAGTCACGTACATCAAAACAAGTTGTTTGGAAGGGTTTCAAGAAAAAAGCCTCTACTCTCATTCAAAAACAATCTCAAGTGTCTTCAGCTTGCCAGACACTACTGGAACTTCAAATGGGATCGGGTTCTATGGTCAGATGAAACCAAAATAGAGCTTTTTGGTAATAAACACCAGAGGTGGTTTTGGTGCACACAGAGAGGTAGCCATATGGAAAAGTACCTCATGCCCACGGTTAAATATGGTGGTGGAGCTTTAATGTTTTGGGGCTGTTTTTCTACCAGTGGACCTGGACATTTTGTTAGGATACATGGCATCATGGACTCAAAATATCAAATATGAACAGATATTAAATGAAAACCTGACTGCCTCTGCCAGAAAGCTTAAAATGGGTCGTGGTTGGTTCTTCCAGCAGGACAATGATCCAAAACATTCATCAAAATCAACACAAAAATGGTTTACTGACCACAAAATCAAGGTCCTGCCATGACCATCCCAGTCCCCTGACCTGAACTCCATAGAAAACCTGTGGGGTGAACTGAAGAGGAGATTCCACCAGCGTGGACCTCGAAATGTGAAGGATCTGGAGAGATTCTGTATGGAGGAACGGTCTCAGATCCCTCGCCATGTATTCTCCAACATCATCAGGCATTATAGGAGAACAACTCTTAAGAGCTGTTATCTTGCCAAAGGGAGGTAGCACAAAGTATTGACTAAAAGGGTGCCTACATCGTTGCAAATCCGTGTATCATTCGTTCCTTTCATATTCAATTAAGAACCAAATATCTGAAAATGAAAAAATGGCTTATTATTTTGTTATTCATTTGAGGTGTGACCCTCAGAGAGGACTGCAGAAACATTAACCGGTTCCTGAAAGCACAGTTATATACAGGGTAAACGTTTTTAAAATAATCCTTTACAATCCTATAAAACTTGATCAAGTTTAAAGAGACGCGATAAAACGTCTATTAAAAACGTCTACTAAAACATATTTCAACACTCACTCGCTAGCTCACAATTATGATCAACTGATCTTACTGTAGAATTTTACAGTAATTGCTGTTCAAAGTCACAAGATCTGTCAATATAATTGAGCCTGGAGGCTATTTTAACCTGTTTAAATCCCTGATTTGAAAAAAGAGTGACTGGTTTAACTGCAGTTAATGTTTCTGCAGTCCTCTCTGAGGGTTACACGTTCGGCTCCCTTAAATACCACGAAACTCTCCATGCGCTTCAGCAAACAAAGACCTTTTTTCCAGCACAACACTTGAAGAACCTTTGTGGTCGTAGCCAACCGAAAAAAATAAGATGTTCAAATGAAACCTGACATTAGACCCATTTTATAATTTCTGATTTTTAACTTGAGCATGAGATTGAAAGAACGGAAAACAACTTGTTATTCGTAAATGAATAATAAAATAAAAAGCCTTTTTTTTTTTTTCCATTTTCTGATATTTGCTTCTTAAGTCAAT